>NC_092637.1:8291314-8591314 GCF_039555335.1 Amphiura filiformis
GCACGAAAATACAAGTTAACGCTTGGCATATTCCATATTCAAAGTGTATTTGGATTCAGCCGGAACAAGTGATTCTGGATTAATTCAGATTACAAATGTGATGACGATGGCCCTACTTTCTTAGGACATGCGCTAGGATCCATTATAGGCTCGTCTATCAGGCCACAGTTCTTTAACCCCAATACATTTGTACATTCATCGAATGATCTTGGAAAATTTGGGTACAAAAACTCATACTCTGCAACTTGAGGTCAAATTTCACACTATGATTGTTTAATTGCGGTTATTGAACATGTCATTGGGATGAGGCCATTATGGTCCATAGTGATGGTTACAGAAATTGAGAGGTTGTTAACCTTTATGGCGCGAAATAGATCGCGAAATTATCAAATATTTTTATCATCAAAAATGACACATTTCCTTATATTTTTTCATGAACATTTGAAATCCCAGACGAAAATGGATTTAAACCTGAGACGAGCATACTCGTCTCAGCTTAAACCTAAGTAGTGTGGCATTCCTTCCTCGGGATTCCTTTGTGAGTAAGATGAGGGTTTAATTAGTTTATCGACCGTAAACACTACAAAGAGGTTATCAATATTTGACCTTAACTCTCTTCACGCGGGTGTCGACTGCAGACGACAAGTTTCAAATTTTTTAAAAATTCAAAAATTTCAGAGATGTAAATATTCATGACCATATTTGGAATCAGCATGAAAAATGCATAAAAATGAGTACAAACGAGCATAGCATTGATTCAGTAGTTCTTAAGATAGCTCTTGATATTTTGAGAAATATTTCAAAACTTGAACTTTTTCCATTGAAGCACATGGCTAGCACGCAGAGCATTAAAGTTCTGCATTCAATACAGTTTTATTGTCATATCTAAATAGTGAACTATGGCTATTGCCATATGGAGCTAAACCACTGGAAAGTACAATAATTTATTTGAGTTATATAAAGAAATTATCTTGTGAAATCCACTAATTTAAATTTCAATGCAGATAGCCCTTTGTGTCCATAGCATTCCTAGTATTCGCCTGATTATTTTGGTACCAAGGACTTAAAGGGGTACTACACCCCTGCCCAGATTTGTGCCTATTTTTGCATTTTTCTTAAAAATTATTTCAGCACAGACAACAGTTGTGGGGTTACAGTCAAAAATGAGGGAAAACCAATATTTGATCAATAAATCAATAACTACTTGCTTTGAGTTGCTGAATTTTCAGTACAGTAGTTGTAGTCCTTGCCCCTATGCTATACATATCTTACTTGTCACCAATGATCTATAATTTGTTAGAAAAATGCAAAAATAGGCATAAAATTGGCCAGGGGTGTAGTACCCCCTTTATATCGCCAAAAATGCAGATAGCCCTTTGTTGCACTAAGCCCTCTTTGTTCCATTTTTGGTTAAGAGCACTCATTAACTCGAATATATTCCTGACCACTTGAAAAGTTGAACTACATCGAACTGACCATCGGTTAAGCAGGTATGTTGATTAAACAGGCAAAGCATAGTAGCTCTGTGTCAGACGTAGTCTCAAAATTGTTTGTCGACATTGGACAACCTATAGCCATATTGATCTCGCTTTAAAGCCATTGTGTAGGTAGTGCCATGAAAGCTTAAGGTTATTATAGCTTCGCTATTGACCCATTTGTTGTCCTCTGAATTCGACATCGACTGATAAGCGATTTTACTCTAGGCTACGTGGTCAAATCAACTAGCAGACGATTTTACTCAAGGCTACGAGGTTAAGTTCCAGAATGAATAACAGACTTTATCATTGGAGTGAGTAGATACGCTGTACTAGGAATGTGGGATTAGCGTGGCAGAATATTCCGGGCAACTTAAAAGGAAGGCGGGCCATTTGCTAACCACAACAAGTAGACTATAGGTCAACTTGACAAAACTGGTAGTTTTATAAGGAAATTTTTAATTAAGGAACTTTTTAAACAAAACTTGAATGACCGTGGATTAGCCTGACATAATAGATTCCGGGCAACATGAACTGACATGAAGTGCCGAACCACTTCAACCGGGCCATTGGTCAAGTTGATTAAACAAGTAAGCATGGAAACTCTGTATCTGGCGTGGTCTCAGAATTTTGTACAATGGATAACCTATAGCCATCACTAGGATCCATTATATACTCATCTATCAGGCCACAGTTGTTTAACCCTAACCCTGTGCATTCATTGAATGACCTTTGAAAATTTGGATACAAAATCTCATACTCTGCAACTTGAGGTCAAATTTTACATAATGATTGTTTAATTGAGGTTATTTGACTATGCTATTGGGATGAGGTCATTGTTGTTCATAGTGCATATTGATCTGCCTTTATACTAGTGACTGTGTAGATAACGCTATAAAGGCTAGCTTAAGGTTAGGTAGTTGTTATTGACCCATATTGTTGTCCTGTCAATTCAACATCGACTGATTTTACTTTAGGCTACGTGGTCAAATCAACTAGCAGACGATTTTACTCAAGGCTACGAGGTTAAGTTCCAGAATGAATAACAGACTTTATCACAGGAGTGAGTAGATAAGTACTAGGTATGCTGGTATCGAAGTAGGGCGTACACAAAAGGAGAGCAGTCTTCAATGTGAGTAAAACCCGGGAAATTCAAAAGACTTTACCCACTTCGTGCAGCGCCATCCTATTGTGTCCGCAATATCTCGAAAAGGCCAGTGCTTTTGGTTGTTGTTAAATATCCCAACAAACATAAGACGTTTTGATTGAAGACCGAATTAAAAAGACTAGTTTGCGTCTGATGTCAGGGCAAAGGCGCGACGTGATTAGTTGCTGACCTTTTTAAATTCAGTCTTCAATAATGCTCTACGTGCTAGCCGTATAATAGGCTTCAACATAAAAAGTCTGTAAAAATTATTTGATCAAAATATCAAAAGCTATCTCAAGAACTACTAAACAAATATTAGGCTTGATTCAGACGATGGTGGACGACAGTCATTTAATGCGGCAACAGCCGATAAAGCGTAAACAAAAGAGACAATATGACGGCAACACTGCCTGGACGTTGGACGCCCCGAGCCGAGGTGCGTTTTTAGCTCTATTGGCCCCATTACAGAAAAAAATGCACAAAATATATTTCCCAGTGCAATGTATACATTTTCACATGAAAATAAATAATTTTGGATTCAAAATGAATGTGAAAATTTTTTTTATTTTAACCAGGAGTGGGAATCGATCTCGGGACCCTCTGCGTTGATACACGAAAAAACAGTACTTACAATGAGGTTCACTGTCGAACCTCAACGGATTTAGACTGATAAAATAGTGCTTAATAACATGCATACACTTTTGGAATTATTTGAGACATTTACGTGTTTACGTGTAAAACCAATGACGACGTCAAAATTCAGTCAATCTTGGCCGGCCCCCCTGGCTTGATTGTACGTATGTTGATACATTTTTCATGGTGATTCCAAATATAGTCATGACAATTTACAATTCTGAGATTTTTGATTTTTTTTAACCTTCTCGTCTGCAGCAGTCGACACCCTCGTGGAGAGAGTTGAAATTCTATAGATGCTGCAAACCATTCTTAATTTGAATAGTTTTTACAGGACAAACAATTTTAGACCATTTTAAAGAAAATCTTTGCAATTGTAGGTTTGGAACCCTATGGAGTCCTAAAGTGTGATATTTTGCCTTTTTATTTATAACTCGAGAACCAATAATCGCAGATAGGTCAAACAATCCTTGTTCTGGATCGTTATGACCAGAGGAGTAGTTTGGTTCAAACAAAATCTGAGCAAATTTGAACCCTCCTGCATGAGATTTGACCCCTTTGGACCCCTTGGGACATTTTAAAAGTATTTTAATATCGCTTATCGTTTTCTACACACGCTTTGTGATCTAGTAGAGACTTCAATTCGAATTTGCTTTCCGAGGATGCAGGCTATTCCTTTCTTCCAACTAGACTAATATTTTGTAATTAAAATTATATTTTTATCAGAAACCTTTCAATATTACTTTAAATAAATCGCATTATGGTTAATATACACGACATATATTAACTGTATGCCAAAGCGAGCGTGAAAGCAGTGCCAGGTCAATATCGATTTAGTGTCTTGTACGGAGCTGTCCAGCGGTGAACATAGAGCGGACTGTCCGGCTATATCAAGTCCTAAGGGATTTTAGCATATCCTCTGTTACATGGTCAGTATAAAGTTGCAAAATCCAATAACATAAAATCGAATATTACGGCCAATATGTCTTCGCTTCGTACTGAGAAATTGATATGAAAAACAACACGGTACACTATATTGAAGGCAATGTCGTATATTCCGGCCAATGTGTCTTCGTTTCCTGCTGACCTTTGTATATGGAAAGGACACGCGTGGAGCCATATGTTTCAAGTTTTAGCCAAATTTATGATCACGTCGTACTTTATTAATATCAATGCTTAATAAATAACAAAAATAGTCAAGGAATAGGTACCAAAAAGGTATTTGGATATGTTTTGCGGTTTCTCGAATTTAAACCAATAATATACCAAAACTAAAATTGTGGGTGTTTTGCAATTCCGGAAAAAATCATGCACATGGTGCCAAAAATGACACCCGTTATAGCAAGCCCGATTTATAGAACTCATATTCCATTGCGTGTGTTAGATTAGCTAGTCCAAATATTTAGTGTAAACACCACCAGGTCATATGCCTCCCCCGATTAGCCTTAATAAAGAACAGAACATGCTATACACTTTCTTTATATCTTTACGTCTACAGAATAACTTCTATGGAAGAGAGAGTGCTATATGTAGCCATTATTGGCTTCTCATCATGTTTCCTGTTATATTTACCATATCAAATACATTTCCTTGAATCTGGGCAATTCATTCCGCAACGCGAAGTTTGCATATGCAAATTAGGGTCGTTTGGAAAAGTTTCTCCCACCTTAATCTTTCACTTACCAAAAATAGTTTCCATTATACTATTCACCTACCTAATTGCCTGCTGCATTACATTCATGTGCAAACTTCGCGCTGCGGAATAATGTTGCTTGGAATTGCCCATCTACTCATTTGAACTATTTTCTTAATTTTGTACACACAACATTTGCAACCTTTCTGGATGTTTAAAGTGACAGCGGTAATGTTCAATATCCACTATAAGTCTATTGAGTCTACAGAATAACACCTTTGGAAGTGGGGTGCTATATGTATGTAGCCATAATTGGCTTCTCATCATGTTTCCTGTTTTATTTACCATACATGTGAAATGCACTATTTTGAATCTACTCATTTGAACGATTTTCTTAATTTTGTACACACAAAATGTGCAACATTCCTGGATGTTTAAAAGATAACATTACGTTTCACTACCTAGAGAGAATTGATCAAAATTTGAATTCCCTCCTGAGGTTGGTATCTGTCAATGAGTTGACCAGATCACAAGGATGTCATTATAGCTAGAGGCAGTATATAACACAAATGGGTCAATGAGCTACATAAAAATGACCTTGGTTCATTTGGTTCCCGGGAAGTGAGTTTTGCCTGAGGCAATTTGTGGTTAAATGTTGATCCCTACTACAAGAGTTATTGCCGTCGATTTGGTTGAAAAAGGAGGTGAGACATGATCAAAACTCTCCAGGTAACAAAACGTAATGAAATGGTAATGTTCAATATCTACTATTAGTCTTGCTATTGAGTCAAAGTTATAGTATTTTTGGGAAGTTACCATAAAATGCAACTCACAACCATGCTTATTTTGTTCACACAAAATGTCCCAACTTTCTGAAAGTTTTATCATAGCAAATAAGCACGTACAGAGGTTTTAAAAGGGCAAGATACATTAGAATGAAACGAGTGGTTCGCTGATGGATCCGGAAAATGATATTATATACCTTGAAACGATGCTTGAAAACAGGAACTGAAATACACCTACTCTGAAACCCTTTACATACTAAACAGCAGGAACAAAAAAGGAAATATATTTCATTTTGTAAAATGAATCTAGATTTAAGAAATATATACTTAGGTTATCATGATTACTACTTGATCGATTGGATTACTAAGACTTACTGTGTGTCGTATTTTGCTTAAATTGGAATAATATTTTGACTTGATGAGTTGATACGGATGGACTAAGCAATAACGACTTATTCTAAAGTTCATTCGAGTAATATTAAAGTGGATTTTCGTTCATCAGAACACGATTTCAATTTCCGAATTGGGCTATTCCAGTTGAAATCCATACACCTCTATGGAAGACACGGTTTTAATCGTCCACAAAGGGAGTGTGGATTTCAAATAGGATTATTAATTTTGGTGACTGCATATGAAATCATTTGAAAGGTCTTGTTTTCCACAGGGGGTGTATGGATTTCAACTGGAATAGCCCGATTGCATCTTATTCTGACATATGCAGGCGATCAGTTTCTGACAGGACTTTGAATTGTAAATTAAATTGTCAGTTATATGGACTTCGTTGATTGAAACTCAATCAAAATTATTTATAGTAAATAGAAATGATTATAATTTTGCGTACTTAGTTTAAAAACCTGTAAAGAAGTTAAACTATCAAATCGTTGCGGATTAATACGCATTTAGGTATTAGTGATTATGGTAATATTTTGATAACTGACTTGATAAACAAATTGCTTGCGTACCCATTTTTGTGACTGCGGCTGTCAATATTGTTCGTCCTCTCCTTCAGGTTCTAATTCCAATAAAAACCACCATATTAACTCTTTCTACGTGGGTATCGACTGCAGACGACAAGTTTCAATTTGTTTATAATTCAAACATTTCCAAATTTTTAAATTTCATGACCATATTTGGAATCGGCAAGATAAATGCATTAAAATGAGTACATGCACACCTAGTATTGGTTCAGTGGTTCTTAAGATATCTCTTGATATTTTGAGAAAAAAATCTCAAAACTTTTTATGTTGAAGCTTATGCCGGCACGCAGAACATTACGCATTCCCATTTTTCTTCCCCCTCTTGGTTTTCTCCCCTTTCATTTTGTCCCTCTGTTACATTTCTCATAAGTCCTCAATGAATGGAAAATCAACGATTTATTTCTGTGCTTAGATTGAATGAATTAGTGATAGCAGTTACAACGCCTCCTCATTCTAATTTAATGCTCTGTGTGCTAGCCATGGGTTTCAACATAAAAAATCCAAGATTTGAGATATTTTCTGAAAATATCAAGAGCTATCTTAAGAACCACTGAACCAATACTAGGCTTGTTTGTACTCATTTTAATGCATTCTTCATGCTGATTCCAAATATGGTCATAAAAATGTACAATTCTGAAATTTTTGAATTCGACACCCGCGTGGAGAGAGTTAAGTCATCTGACATCCTCTTCATGCATTGTCTTTGTCACACTATTAATTGCTCACTTTATTATTCTCTGGCGTGTTCTTGTTTAATTAAGTAGATACGTTTCTTGAAGGCTTTACCATTTTACATTGTCTATTCCAGGACTTCCCAAACGTTAGGTCGATGACCTAGACTGAAAAGGAAAGGAAGTGAAACAAACAAAAACAATAATTATAGGAGGACAATTGACGACTGATTACACATAGAATAGGTTCACCTCCTTAAAGAGGAATTTGCGTAATTCTCTTGCAGCTTTTATCTCTCACCACCAAGCATCAAAGTTTCAATTTTTTTTTAAATCAAACAAAAATTTCATAGTTGTAAATTTCCAAAATCAGCATGAAAATGCATTAAAATGAGTACAAACAAGCCTAGTATTGGTTCAGTGGTTCTTAAAATAGCTCTTGATGTTTTGAGAAAATATCTCAAAACTTGGACTTTTTATGTTGAATCCTATGGCTGACACGTAGAGCAGTAAATTGCAGTAGCCATTAACAAAGCAGATGCCGCGTGTTTAGAAGGATGGCTCTACCATTACCTAAAGTCGTTTGGGTGTTAAATACGGGCATCTTAATAAACCAGAATAAAAGCCGCCTCTTAGTAGAATGAGGGTTAACATGTTAAAATAAGGGCTGCGAGGCTTATGTGTGACCATATCAGTGGCTTCCTAACGACAACCCAACCTATATATTTTGATTATAATGGATTTCAGAATCGAATTTGTGCATCTACTTTTTTTACCATCATGTCACTCAATTGTAGTTTATATTATTCAAGTCTTAAAGCAATAAAGCTTCACACAAGCTTTTCAACTGATTTTGACCTTGCGACAATTTCTGTATATTGATTTGCATGATGGTCATAGGCTTCATAAATATGTCACGAAAATGTTTGAAATGTTTAAATTTTTAAAGAAAATTTGAAACTTGTCGTCTGCAGCCAACACATGTGGAGAGGGATATGTATGCTTTTGAAGATTTTTTTGAAATAATTATCTTCATTCTTCTTATGAATTATTATTTAGCACCAATTCACTACACACTGCGACACAAAGTAAACGGTTTCTTGTTATTCTATCGCTGTGAAATGACCTGAAAATGCTGTCCACTGTAATCCCAGACAAGAAACTAACATGGCAATTCACGCCACATTGAATGTCACGCTCTGTGCAAACATACATGTAATGGGCTATTCCAATTGAAATCCATACACCCCCTATAGAAGACATTACCTTAATCTTCCACACAGGGAGTGTAAATTTCAAATTGGGCTACTTGAATGGGTGACTCCATATGAAATCTACACCCCCTGTGTGGGCGTATAAGATCATGTCTTTTACAGGGGGTGTATGGATTGCAAATAGAATCGCCCAATATTCCAAGGTAAGTGGAACGTTTGAAGTAACATAAAAAGAAATTGACGCGAGTAAATCAAAGCAAACGATATCAAATAGGCGCGAAAAAGATAACGAATCAAAGACATCCCACAATGCACCGCGCAGATTTTAATTAGTTACAACCAACAGTTTCAATTATTGCAGATCCAAACATTTGCCGTCAATAGAAAGTAGAAAAGGTGTTTAAGAATTTGGAATTCCGAACAAAAGTGCTTAACTTTAGATGAGATTGTACAAAATTCAAGTGGAATTTACAAATTTCAACAATTTTGAACTGGAATTGGTCGTTGGCTGCAGATGATAATATAAATGTCATCTATAAAAATAAATGAGACGGGTGTTGACTGCAAGTAAATTTGCATGACCATATTTGGAATCAGCATAAAAAATGCATTAAAATGAGTACCAACAAGCCTAGTATTGGTTCAGTGGTTCTTAAGATAGCGCTTGATATTTTTTGAAAATATCTCAAAACTTGAACTTTTATGTTGAAGCCTATGGCTAGCATGCAGAGCATTAATATCGTTTCTAACAAAGCATTGTGGGAATCTATTCAATTGTGCATTTTCATTCTGCCTGAGGACAGGTGATAACACAAACAAACGTTAAAGAATAGTCAATTATAAGATGATATTAGATATAATAGCCCACGCACACAAATCGGATATGTTTGTGTCTATTGTTCCGTATTTGATTTAACTTAAAGCACGATTGTTTGATTTATTAATTTTTCTAACAAAACATTGTATAATGTTCAATTCTAGACCTGGACAATACCAACAGTTGTCACACTAATATGTACATATATTTTATAGCTATTTTTTTTAACATTCTCGTTTCTATATGAAATTATTCATCCTTTTCTGCTTCTTTCTGCGCTATTTAAACTTAAATTAGCTAAATAATATGAACTATTCGTTACATTTCATGATATAACGTTTTTTGAAAATTTCCTTGCCAGATGCAAACAATATTTAAGATAAATAGAGCCAGCATTGTTCACTTTTTCTTAAAACTTACTACAGTTTACATGCCATCAAACAACCATGAATGTCGGGTTGCAGGGGAGTTTGATCTAGCAGTGTCTGCGCATGAATATTGAGACAAACTATGCTGACACACAAGAAGAATGGTATGGATTCTATAAAGGAAACACCAAGACTTGATATAACGGGTGTCACTTCCGTCCCATGTGCATGATTTTTCTTGGGAGGGGAAACGCCCAAAACTTTCACTTTGATATCTATTGCCCTTAAATCAAGAACCGCAAGTCCGATTGACATAATGCAATCAAATTAAAAGATCAATGTATTCGTATAAAGAGCACTGCGGGTTTTTAGTTAACCCTCTTCGCGCGGGTGGCGACTGCAGACGACATGTTTCAAAAAAATTCTAAAAATTCAAAAATGTTCGAAATGTAAATTTTCATTAGCATATTTGGAATCAGCATGAAAAATGCATTGAAATGAGTACAAACAAGCCTAGTATTGGTTCAGTGGTTCTTTAGATAGCTCTTAAGCCATTAAACAACCACGAAAGTCGGGTTGCAGGGGAGTTTGATCTAGCAGTGTCTGGGCATGAATATTGAGACAAACTATGCTGACACACAAGAAGAATGGTATGGATTCTATAAAGGAAACACCAAGACTTGATATAACGGGTGTCAATTCCAACCCATGTGCATGATTTTCACCTTTGATATCTATTGCCCTTAACTATAAAGATCCGCAAGTCCGATTGACATATGCAAATATTGACATCCCTGACTAATTTCCTATAAGATCAATGTATTCGTAATTAAGAAGTGCACTGTGGCTTTTTATTTAAATAGCTAAAACTGGAACAATATTGCTACTGTCATTCCACTGGCGTTAAATTGAGTATATTGAATGATTTTGTTGTCTCCAAAAATAAATATGTGATGTGATGAAGCAAAATGGGTCTGATGTCGCAATTATTTATTTTGAGATATAGCCAATAATAGTATTGAACTGCCTTCGCATTTTATTGTTCTGAACAACACTAAAATGGCGATATCTCTTGAACTGTAAACCTAATTTTCATGGGGATTTCAACAAAGTAAAACTCTGAGTATGACTATAATGAAATGGAAAACTGTATTTTGATTTTGATCGACATTTGACTCATTTAGCATTTTTTTGCATTTTTACAACGTATACTTTGTATACATTTTTACAACGCATACTTCAATGTTTTCAATTACTACGATATAAATAATGACAACAATGACGATTTGACGACGGCAATGTTCGCCTTTATACAATGTTTGCAAATCGTTACTTGGAACCTAAAGTGGTACAGCATGTACGGATAAAAGTATTAACAAAAACAAACTGCAATTAAATTTACAAAGCAGCATTTCTGTCAAATAAACGGAAACTAAAAGAAGATTTAAGTCAATACAGCTTGAAAAGGGAACAACGTCTGGAAAAGAGGTTGTCTTTTAATATCAAATATCAAAAATAGAAATACAATAAAGAATATTGAGTACGTTTATAGAGCAGAATGAATCGAATTTCATCTGTATATGAATGTATGGCTGTGTGCAAATTGATATTACATCTTTATATTTTCATACGCTACCCGAGCTAAGTAGAAGGTAAAATAATGCTCTTCAGAAACATTAAATGATGTAATAAATATTGCCAAAAAACGTGATATGGGTGGTTAAAAAGACACAGACTTGATTTTGAATGACATATTTTATTTCTATCATTATTGATTTAACCGGGTTCTGTGGTATATATAACAATAGAAACTATGGCAAAAAGACGGTTCTACCAGGGTTTCGACAGTCGACCATGTCGACTGGCGGTTTGATTTAAAAGGTATCCCTTAATATTTTACTTGTTTTGAAACTGAATTTATATTTCATCGCTGAGCAATAGCGATTGGTTTTTAGCCAACGAGGTAGAACGCTTTTTGTTGTGTTGGGGAAAAGCGCTACCTTATTGGTCGAATACCAATCAGCGATAGCTTTAAGGGGTACTACACCCTGGCCATTTTGTGCCTATTTTTGCATTTTTTCTCAAAAATTATAGCGCATTGGTGACAAGTAAGATATGTATAGGGGCAAGGACTACAACTACTGCACTGGACATTTTATTTCAGTACAGACAACAGTTATGGAGTTACAGTCAAAAATGAGGGAAACCCAATATTTGATCAATAAATCAATAACTACATGCCTTGAGTTACTGAATTTTCAGTGCAGTAGTTGTAGTCCTTGCCCTATAATATACATATCTTACTTGTCACCAATGCGCTATAATTTTTGAGAAAAATGCAAAATAGGCACAAATTGCCAGGGTGTAGTAATTACTCTTAAAGCCAGTATAATGTTAGTAATTAACAAGGGAGATACTGGAGATCCTTGCGATTAACCTTTTCACCTTGATATGGCAGTCAACGCGTTGCGCATCTATGCAGGAAGCGCTTGCGTGTGTATGCCAACGCTTTGAGAGTACGTTAGCTAGTTGAAGCTGCGCCCAAGGAAATTCGCATCTATATCACTGCCACATCAGACTCGAAACTGGTATAGCAGTAACATGTAAATGATGCAATACAAAATATGAAAATCGGATGTAACTATATATTTTCATGTCAGTGTTAGTTATCGAAAGTGGGTTTATCCCTAATGTTTTCATATCAGCTGAACCCAATTTCAATCTCATTATATCGATTTTAGCGGCGTTTTGATGATATTACAAAGACGTTGTGGATTTTACTAATGGATCTTTAGTTTACAAAAACATGCAATTCATTAAAATTGTATAATGATATTGCTTTTGTATGAATTACATGTTTCGTGAATTAATTTACATGTGAACACATCATTGATTAATTATAGGTTAATAAATGCGTATTGACAGTAAAATTATACAAAATGTACTGTGATGTTGAAGCGTCTAATGCACGAGTCCCGACGGGGGAGTGCAGTAGATGCAGCAACGTTTCAGTACAAGTGCATTATTTTGTGAGCAACAAGTAATACGCATTTATTAACCTATTTCATTTTTTGCTATTGTTATAACAAAATTGTTACTAAAAATGTTGGAAAATACGAGCAAATATAAATGCATCAACCGCAACAAAACTGAATCAATCCTACGCGACGCGAACGCGTGCGAAAACACTGCGCGTGCCATTATACACAATCAATGCATAACTTTGATTACTGATTGGCTACTTTGACATAGGCGTGTATGAATGTCAATCAATGTCATGTATGCTTGTCTGTTTTTGTCTATATGTTTTGAGACCGTGTCGCAGTGGTTAGGAGTCACCTTACTAAAATGATCATATGAATCCTTCTGCAACCGCAGAAGGTTGATCATATGAATCATATTAGTGCAGTGATAGTGCCATCAGTTGTTTTCAGTATAATTATCTAAAGCTACGCAGGGTTATGTGATGATGCACTCTAGAGTATCAAATACCCAGCATACCATGTTAATAATAATGATAGTGATTAGATTTTCAACCGTTGATGCGGTATGTGAACAAGTGATGTTAATGACATTTGTGACTCCTCGCCACAACTGAGCCCGGATGTCGCCAGTGCCACTATTGAGATATGCTCCATCGAACTTAACAATAAACAATAGGAAAGAAAGGATTTATTGACTGTTTTATTGATTTTTCACTACTTAAATGTCAAGTACTATTGACATGATATACATCATTTAAAGCTAATTTCAAGCAGAATATTTTGGTTGAATATCTCAAAAATGATGATTGGCGACATCCGGGCTCAGTTGTGGCGAGGAGTCACATTTGTCTTTTTTAGTACGAAGAACACCGTGTTTTTGAGCTAAATAGGATAAAATCGCCCACAAAATAGCAAACAAATTTTGAACTGTTTGGAAATTCAAAAAAGTCCCAAATACAACTGTAGCATAATATGCTCGTCCGTATTGTTTTAACAGGGAGGGTGAGAATATCTCATCTTTTAAGAGTAGCAATTGCGTTAGTTGCTGATCGTGTTACCTTTAAAAATTGGTCTTTTTCAACTTTCTAAATGGCTGTAGCGGCAACGGTTAATACGAATCTCTGGGGTATATGGAAAAGGTTTTGGGGACAACGTATTTGGCATTTCAATGTGTGGTATGTAAATTTAATACAAAATGATACGGTGTGTTTGACAACAAGACGAAGAAACTCAAACACCGTTCAATAGTTCAAATAGATATAGCTACGTCGCTCAATCAGTGTGTACGAACTATGTGCCAAGGTAGGAGCATGCGATAGCTGCCATGTAACCTTTGATGCATTTTATGTACACTCTTTAAAAAGGGTTCTTTAAGTGTTCTTCAAAATGATATAGGGTTCGTTTACCTGAAGAACCTTCAAAGGTTCGCTAGAGGTCTCAATGGGGTTCTCGCAGTGAAAATACCCTAGGTTCTTCACTGCTGTAGGGTTCCACGAGGAACCTCTATTTTACTTGAAAAGGGTTCCTAGGGCACATACATACTATTGAAACGCAGGGCAAACACAATTTAACACCACAGATTTTATATTTTCAAGCAAATACATAGAATTCACTTTTAAGACCATACTTTTAAGGATATTTCTAGAGTACGTGTCACCATGCTTTAAAGAATCACAGGGTGCCATATATGGGGACAAACTCAAAGAACCTTTAAAAGTTCAACAAAGAACCTTTGAAGAGTTTCTTCAAAGAACCCTTATCACCAAGGTTCTTTGAAGAACCGTAGGGTTCCATATACGGCCCAAAATTGGAGAACCTTTCTTTGCGGAACCCTGTCACAAAGGTTCTTTGGAGCCCATTTAGAGGTTCCTTGAAGCACCTTCCTTGAAGCACCTTTTTGACATGGTTCTGCTAATGCCCTTGAGGGTTCCATATACGGGACAAGGTCATGCACCCTCAGGGGTTCCAACTTGCACCCCATTTTCTAAGAGTGTAGCGTTGAACGACAACTTTGACGCTGGGTAGATTACGCATTTTCCTAAAAGCAGCTATAATGAACTCAACTGATAGCAATAATTAAGACCTGTAAATGTCAATCACTTAAAGCAATAATACGCGATTTGCATAAAGAATAGATTCCTATCTAAATGTTTAGTTTTCACATTTCGAGCTAATCAGATGAGAAAAAACGAAGAAAATTGCCATTTCTGATTTCATTCCAGAGCTCACCTTGGTCTGGGGCGGACATTTTTAAAAATGAATTTAGAAGAGCAGCAGCGACACCACTTGCATATCATTCCAGATGTTAAATCTACATCATATGCAAAAATTGAGGAAAAATGAACGAGGCAGTTTTATTTTAGGGCCATTTGTCTATAACTGTCTTTACATGTAGCCCTATGGAGAGAGTGCCCGTTGAGGGCGCTATAACCCCATTTTAGGAACAAAAAAAAAAAAAAAAAAAAACGGCCTCGTGCAAATTTTCTAAAATTGTCAGAGTATGTAGTATGAACATGTAGAAATATAATCAAGTAGTTACCCTACCTGCTCTTCTCCGAAAAAATAAAAAGTCCTATACCTCAATAATAATGAAACCAAGGTGGAGCCTACAATGCGTGTTTTAGCTCAACGATCGTATTATTATTATTGAGCGGAGCTTCACGCAGCTGGAACGTTTAACTAAGACGTAAGACGAATAGCGATATGCGCACAGTTTATATGTCACTGATTCAATGATACACATGCACGCGATATGTTTAGGCATCACTCGATTTATTAATATTATGTAATATGTAATTAAAGCACATCAGGCTTTGTATGTTATTCTAGTACCAATGGGCATTACAATCATGTAAGAATGAGAAATTGTGGGCGTCAGGCTTCACATCAGGCTTCGCTTCAGACACAGCCTAAAATGAGAAATTATGTGCGTCAGGCTTCACATTAGGCTTCGCATCAGACATCAGGCTTCGCATATTATTTTTGTACACCAATGGGCATTACAATCATGTAAGAATGAGAAATATTATTGTGGGCAAATCACATTATTATAGCTTTAAAAAAGATACCTTGTCAGAGGCGTGTAATTGGGCTATTCCAGTTGAAATCCACACTACCCCTGTGGTAGATTTTGGAAATATCTTCCACAGGGGGAGTATGTTTTTCAAATGTAATAAAGGTTAATCATTTTGAAACCCCTACTCCCTCTGTGTTATGCTTTTACCTTTATTTTCCACAACTGGAGTGAGTATTTCAAATGGTGGCTACCCAATTATCTATTCTCTTCAAAACTCATACTCCCTCAGTGGCAGACTTAAGCTAAATCTTCCTTTTGTCACACACTATGATCTAAAATTAATGGTCGCATTCCCAATGGCGCAGTTCATTAACTTACATTTAATAAGCACAGCTCAACGAGTATGAGTTCTTGTACCCAAAATACGAGTTTTTGTACCGAAACACTCAACAAAATCCACGAACAAGAAGCGACTGAGATGGATTGCCATTTCGTACGCTGATTGGCCCAATCCAATCGTTAATCATCTTCGGTTGCTATGAATTCAACTCTTCCAAGGTGTTCGAAATACAGATTAATTTCTATATAACAAATGTTGTCTACCCGCCGGAATTAATACAATATAATACAATACAATAGAGATTTATATCATGCACACATCCACCCTGAAATCAATACATGAAAACTATCTAAACCCAGAAAACCTAGATAAGTCTGTCTACCTACCCAATTTAATTTGACAGAGAACGAATTCAGATTAAAGATTAATATTATTTGGTAGCCGGATACTCTTTTGTATTGGATGCCGACTTCCTCATGAGAGAAAACTAGATCAGAAAATGAAGAAAAAGTTAGCATGCAGACGGTTGTCTTCAAATTATAAACCAACTTTATACATCCATTCATCATGTTCCGTTCAAAAAAGAAAGAAAAACTATGAAGAAAAGAAGAAGGAAGAAAAAAATATAAGAGATAAATAAATGACGAAGAAAGGAAGGAACTGACAAAGAAAAGAATTGAATGAAGAAAAGAAGAAATATCAAAAACGGAAAGAGAAAAGACGGAAATAAGAAAACAGAAGATACATAGAACATGTTAAAACAGAAGGAAAGAAATAATGACAGATAACAAATCCTTACTGAAACAACTCATGGCAAAAGAAGACGTTCATGCACCTCCTATGTAACTTACATTAATTGATCCAGGTAATTATGCATATTCTTTGATAATCAATGGTGCGATGCAGAGTTACAGTGTACGTCTAGTGCAGGGCAATACATTCAAAATTGTTTTCACCTATTGCTATGGTACTTAATCCTGTTACATCAGTACTTTTACAACGAATAGGGTATGATGAAGGCATTCCAGCATTTGCTAAAGGTCGCTGTGCATGGAGAAATCTAGTGGTCGCCTGCTCCGCAGCCGAAGGATGATGACTGAAACGCAGCTACGAAAGAAAAATATGATAGATATGAAGAAGGACAGAAAAAGGGAACAGAAAAAGGAAGAAGTGAATGACGAAATCAGAGAGGGTAATGGACAAAGAAAAGAGGGTAGAAAATTACAAGGAAATAATGAGATAATGACAGAGATAAATCCTTTACTGAACAGAAAAATCCGAAAGAAAAAATATAACAAATAAATATGAAGATGAGACGACTGAAACAAGCAAACGGAAGAAGTGAATGAAGAAAGGGGGATTAAAAAGGAAGACAAAAGAGAAGAAAAGTTAAATGAAATAAATAATGACACATAAAAATTGCTGAAACAAAAACAGGTAAGAGCTAGTCGGCAATTTGTTTCCAGTCAGTCTTCAATTTCTTATCATCGCAGGTTTATTGATCGGTTTGAGTCATTGCTAGGGGGGTTAGTATAAACACGATCACCCATCACCCGTGGGTACTCGACGGCTGTTAGAAACCCGATACAAATCGGCTCACGTTTCCCTATGTCGATAAACGCTGACTGACCCGTATTCTTTTACTTAACGTTAATGCTGTGTTTGCTGGCCATAGCCTTCAACATAAAATGTCCAAGTTTGGAGACATTTTCTCAAAATATCAAAAGTTATTTCTAGAACTGAACCAAGACTGGGCTTGTTTGTACTCATTTTTATGCATTTTTCATGCTGATTACAAATATGGTCATGAAAATGTATAATTCTGAATTTTTTTGAATTTTTAAAGAAAATTTGGAACTTGTCGTCTGCAGTCGACACTCGCATGGAAAGGGTTAAAGGGAACATTTAAAGAGTAAGCTGGGTGTACCAAAACGCGGATAACGGTAACTGTAGTGCTATTTATTAAGATTTATTTGACGAAAGTATCCTTACACTTGGAAAAATAATCACAATTTCAAAACTGAACCATATTGGGTTAAATTTGTTTTTTTAATAGATGCACTATCTAATCCGCCACATTATGACATCCCATTGAATCCAATGTGATTTCAAGAAGCAAAGTTACACGCATTTGATTAGATGAAGGTCCAATTTTAAAAGTGACACACTGGCCTATTCAAAACTCCACGGACTAGACATCTGGTTTCAGAGTGGTAAATGGCTACTTTGTACGTGCCTTTAATTTAAAACACAAGGAACAAAAGAAAACTGAAACAAAAGTACTGACAAATAAAATGGAACTTATGAGAAGCACAGAGAAGTAAAAACTGAAATAAATACTGCCTTAAATAAAGCTTCATTAAAGAAACTGTGTAGTCTCTTTGTTGTACTTGTTGGAATAATTTTGCGCCTTGTATAGGCCAGTTTGACACTTTTAAAACGGGACCTTCGTCTATTCAATTGATTGTAACTTTACTTCTTGAGGTCACATTGGATTCAATGTAGTGTCATAATGTGCAAGTGCATCTATGCTATTACAAAAACAAATTTACCCCAGTATGGTTCAGTTTTGAAATTGTGATTTTTTTTCAAGTGTAAGGATACTTTTTTTGGCGCAGTATATTTGTTTTTTAAAGTGATGGGTTGCTTTTATCTTTTAATTCAAGAACCCTTTGTAGAACGATTAAAGGATTTAAGAACAATCGCAGAACCTTTGGGAACCTTTCTTTCTACGAGTGCACAATCAAAGAACGACGAATTGTTGAATACCTGAGTGGAAGAAGGGCCCAACTCCATCAGAACTGTTTTTGAGATATTAAGAAAAAACTTAATATTTGAAAAAGTTTTATAGACAGAATGTTTCCGTCTTCAGGGGACCTTAAATACATTAACATACAATATTACATACATTCGAAATTATATATGATGTCTCCATGGCAACGGTACAGGTCTTAATATGAGCTGGAGTTGGGCCCTTCTTCCACTAATATACTGCAAGTGACAGTTCGCCAAGCGGATGTGTTATAATAGCTACAGAAATTTGATAATTTTCCATTAACTGCACAAGTAGAAGCATACATTTATGTAATATATGTTAGCAAGATAGTTTATTGTAATGAAAAGCAGATTTCAAAGGTGAATAAAATTCCTCTTTAACCCACGGAGTTGGGCCTTTCTTCCATGAAAACCATGATTAAGTGTACGTGGAAGACTATTTAGAGAGTGGATTTTGGCTCATCTTTCTCACACAAGGAAGAAAATGCTGGGAATAAAATGCTGGGTCTAACTCATTTTGGTAAAAAATTGGAGTTGGGCCCTTCTGCCACTCAGGTATTCAATTGTCATCGAACTGTAAAAGCATTGGGCTGTTCTAGTTAAGATACACTCACCCCCTATGAAAGACCATAAACGTTATACCCTACACAGGGGTTGAAGATAGGGAGTCACCCATTCTTGTATCCACATTTAAAATTCACACTCCCTATGTGGAGTATTTAGGTTATGTCTTTCATAATGGGTGTATTATATAGACTTCAACTAGAATAGATCATTAGCCATTACTTTTTAAGATACATCTGTTCCAAATACATTTTCAGCTAGCACCATAAGATTAGGGCCCGTTTTTGAGACACCCTGCATATATTATAAGGAGAGTCGCATATGGCTAATGTGGATATAATGAACCAAATTGTCTTCAAAATTGTAAAGCAATTCAAATGAAATTGGATAGCACTGCGTACTTCATTTTTTAAATCAATTAAGAGTTTTTCGTAGTCAAAGTTACTCCAAACGAGAGATGGAAATAACATTTCACGAAGTGAAGAATAAAGATATTCCAGTTAAAATCCATACACCCCTTATGGAAGACATGACCTTAATCTCCCACACAGGGGACGTAGATTTCAAATGAAGTCACCCACTTAGGTAACCCCATTTGGAATTTAAGTCATGTCTTCCACAGGGGGTGTGGATTTCAACTGGAATAGCCCATATCTTTTGAAAATGGATACATATATTTTAAAATCAATACCGAAATTAGCGTTATGTATTACTCTTGCATATTATTTTACTTCTGATGTGTATTATCGAACATAATATATATATGATCTCAGGAATCTAAAATAAACACAGAATACGTTTTGTATAGATTTCATAAATGAACATAGGTTGGAATACAAATATGTATTTGTTAATACTTCCTTCGACAAACATACCGTTGCAAATATTACAAAGTCGTGTTTTGTGATTTTAAATTTTCTTATTTACTGCAAAACATTTGAAGGATTTGAGCGTTCAGAACCAGAAGGACATATCTGCAATAGCTGCCAGGTGTCATATAATTACATGTGTACAATATAGAATGCAGAAGTTATCAAAATATACATAGGGTAGCTTTTGCAGATAGGGTTGTCTGGCTGTAATCCCTTGAATTTGAATGAATCTTAGAGGTTTATCTCTTTGACATTATAAGTGCGTGAAATCAAACGCTGTCAAAGTCTTGTTGATGCGGAGATCGCTCGCTAGATTCAATCGCCACGTCTACTGTGATATCTGCTCAATGGAGCATTGTTGTTGCAATATCGAATTTGAAAAATTTTTCTGAAAATTATTCGAAAATTGACGGGGCCAATGCTGTAATTAATAGAAATAATAAAACAAGTTTGAGCCTGGTCCCATCAGGATCCGAGCGTAGGTCTACACGGAACGACAGTGTATACTAACAAGCAAACAGTCGGTCAATGTTTGCCAACAAGCATTTGGCATTAAACCATTTCAGTTTCTGCCTCCTGATTTCCCAGTGTAACTTCAATTGCATGGTCGACTGTTAAGTATGTTATATTGGCTCAATGTAATTACTATGGTGATCTCCTATGTATGGGGACAACCCCGGTATAGCCCGGTATAGCTCCGCTACAGCCCCACTACCGAAAGTCGCTACAACCTCACTTCAAAGTAATATAAAGGCCGCAAGCCCCGCAGGGCTGATGCCGATGACTTCCGTAGTTCCAATATAGAAGAGCCCCGCAGGGCATGAAAGCAAGGGTAAATCATAGATCGTTATTGATGATCTACGCGTAAATATAGCAATAATAATTATTGATAACCAGGTGGATTTGTATCTGTTCGTTCTTTTGATTGGTTGGATTTGATGCAACCATCATCACATGTGGTACTTATAAGAACACAGGTAACTAAAGGCAGCTCTTACAAGTGGGGCATTCTTGTCTTGCACCCTCGATATAGTCTTTCACATGCTTACATAACGAACATGAAGTTATTATTTGCTATTATGCTCTATATCAACACTACGCTTCATATCACTCATTTTAGTTTTCATATTTTCATTTCCATTTATCCATATTTGTTATGATATCCATGTATGCATGGAGGAATATGTATTGTAATGATTACACCCACGTAGCGTAATACGCAGAGCATTAATGTAATAATGTTGTATAGGTAATGAAATTAAATATTGAAAGATATCAGTTAGCTCACGCATGTTAGTTAGCTTACGCATGTTAGTTTTCATACATTAGAGGATAGAATGAGGGTGGATGATTGCAATTTGTTATTATTACCCAATGGGAACGTGTCATGGGAACGTACCATTTATCACTCGTCTTCTTGGCACACTCCACTGAATTCCCATCGAAAAAATGTATCGTGTTCAAATTCCTCTTAATTATATATCTACAAGACACTGAATGATCTGTCACCAATCTACCTGTCTGATTGTTTGAAGACTTATATCCCAACCAGTGTTAGACGTAACTCGTCTAGTTGTCCCCAGGAGCAGCAGATTAATTGGTGATATGTCCTAAATTGTAGAACAACATCCCTCGAAACATCAGAGTATCCCCCACTGTATATCTATAGTATGATTGCTGCTGTTTAAGACCGTTTTGTTTGTTTATTCATGATTCAGGTATTCTGTTTGTATATTATTGTTGTAAAGTGACCCGGTTCTGTAAATACGCTATAGTAAGTGCTGTTTATTATTATTATTATTTATAATTATTAAATTCAAAATAAGTGTGGTATATTGTCAAGCAAATGGCTCTTATTTCTGATCCAATAAATTGCACAATTTGATTGATCTATATCAAAGACCCCGGACACAAGAGTGGATACAAAATCTACCATTGTGCACTGTACACACGAACATAAGTGATTTTATTGTCCAATCGTCAATAAAATCAAACTAGATTAGATCTCTTCAATAATATTATTTTGTATCCTGTCCTGCATCTAAGGTCCTCCCTAATATTGATCAATCAAATTGAACGTGTATGGGCCGCATAAGTTTCTATAACAAGCGGTTATCTTTGACAACACTGGATCATCCAATCAGCTATTGATTTCCTGGTGATTGATTTGATGTTACCCATTGATTTTCTTCCTGTTGGATTTTGATGAAGAAAACTATACATTCATACTTTGGTTTCAGGGATTGGGCATGGAATATCTCTTGAAGCCCCTTAATCCTAATAGAAGAAAAAACGAAGCAATAATTGCCCTGTGAATGCCTATCTTCCTTTTTAGCTCGCTTGCTAATAGAGCAACTGTGAATTTAACGTCACCCCTTGTTTGGGTTAAGATACGATTCCAAGCGTATTTATATCTAGCTCTGTTAAAAGATCTAGCTCTGTTAATAATCCACAAGCTGCAAGTATTATTCTGGCGCATCTTTAGCCTACCGCGATATAGATACAATCTGCAATCTCAGTGATCCCCACAAAAGCAGCTAAAACATAACATATTTCATATCAAGCGACTTGGAGTTACTTAGTGCTTCAGGTTAATAGTATGTATATACAGATATTCATAGCTTATATAAGTGAAGGTTAAGTCTTTTGAAACCTCATGAGGTATCTATTCCAAAAGAAAAACCGACAAAAAGGAGTAATGGTGACATTTAATTAACTGTTGCAGCGAATATCTCTATGTATGGAAACCTCCCACATTAAATAAAATGTCACATTTTGTCCTTTTAAAGTCGTTTTTAGGCTTTGACAATAATTGATGTCGTGCAGGTTACGGTACTGTAGCAAACAAAATAAATATTTCCTATAAAAATACACGAATCTAATATTTTTTCTGATTTAGCTTCTCACTGACTAAGTCAACTCAAAAATGTTAAGAAATGGTGATGTAACATTTAATTATTCACGAACGACATACAAATCTATACATTTTTTCGAAAGGCAAAGAGTCAAAAAATCTAAATAGAAACACAGATATGGTTACGTAAAAGATCAATTTTGGGAAAAAACACAAAACACATTTTTGCCCCATTTTGGGAAGAAAAGTATATACATGTATTCAAAATTGGACCGTTTTTTCTGTTAATCTTTACCCCCATAACAGGGATTTGATTAAATCATCTCAAAAATGGTACGAAAATTTGATGTAACATTTAATTATTCACGCACGACATACAAACGTATACATTTTTCGAAAGGCAAAGAGTCAAGAAATCTAAATAGAAACACAGATGGTTAATATTTTGACTAAAAAATTCTTTTTTATTGATTAAACAGTATTTTTGCATTATTTGGTCAATAATTTCAAAACAAGGGCTAATATCTAAAAAAGAACCCGAATGTTTACGACTTTTGAATCAAAATTCACAGTCGAAATGAGACAGACAACTCCAGGCACATGTAACCATGGTAACTCATTACAGATGTGAAAGTAATACTCCAGTTTAATCCAACAGATTGTGTGGTTCTTGGGATTTTGAAGTTCTTGAAGTTTTCAAATGTTTAGCTATAGTATTTGTGCTAGTACACCGTCGGTTATCACAAGCCTGTCCCTCTGTGAGTGGTCGAGCTTTCGTCAGACGTATCTCTGACTTCATAACCGAAGGCGTAAGTCGGGACACACAGGGACCGGCTGCACCGGTTCTGTGATAACCGACGGCCGGCATACCCATAGAAATACTAAAACTTACTATAGTAGTATGAAATCCCGTCGAAAAAGCCTACTTTGCTGCAAGTGCACGTTATTATTGATGAAATCTTCAATTTATCATAATATTGTTTTTGTCTTTGATAAGTGCTATATACATGTAGGAGTAGGTACTACATTCAAAATCATGAGATACTCAATTTCACAAACGTGACCAATTGTTATGGCATATAAACATCTCTGAAAAAGTAACTAACTACCCCCTTAAATAATGACCATTATTCAAACACGGGTGATTGTATTACAAATCTGTAAAATGCGTTGGAAGCAGAATTTATTTCTGCACATTATGACACCTCATTTGTAGCAATTGACTAAATATTGACGTCACAGCGTACATTTAAATGAATGTAACCCAAGATTTGAAAGTTGCTGTAATGATATCTGAGTGTTTTTGTATTGTATGTAAGTGCAACTCTCAAATCTGGACCTCACTACATTAAATTGACCGGTGTTTTATTGTTTACTGGGCTATCGTATCCAACGAGGTGTCAAAATTCGCAGAAAAAAATCCTGCTTCCAACACATTTTACAGATTTGTAATACAATACCCCGTTTTTGAATAATGGCCATTGTTTAAGGGGGGTAAGTTACTTTTTTATGTTTATATCTTTTAACAGCAGTTATCTCAATGGTTTGCCGACATGTTGCTGGCTTTATGAACGGCTCAAATTATTATATTACTCTTTTTTTCAATGCTACAGCTTTACAAGCCAACAAGAAGAGATTTATTTTTATCCTCCGTGAAATAGTATGATATTGAGCTTTCCGTTATGAAATCCATAGTGTTTATAGTATAACCTTGTATAAGACATATATTGTTTGAATAATACATCACCTATCCATATACCTTACACAAATCTGGTCGTATTTGGTTTGCAAAAAGTGTGTATTTATGCGTGCACTTATTTTCGCGATTCTGAGGTTTTGTAAATTGTTTGAGATGTTTATTTCGCGGAATTTATGTCAAGTATAATGCAACATTATAAAAAAACATAATTTCAGGTGTTGTTATTTTTGCCCCTGTATGCAAAATTCGCGAAAATAAAAGGTTCACGAAAATAACCAATCTTACAGTACATTTCCGGGCGCAAAACTGATTTATCTCTGCTTTAGTGGTATTCATTCCTTTACAATGTATCACCATACACGTATCTCATCAATTACACGGAGGAGCAATATCATAATAGTTTTAAAAAATGAGTTTTGTTCGAGATTCAAATATTAAATCTAAACAAACACAGCTTACATTTGAAGACCTGAGCGCAAGAAGACCGTAAATCCACTTGGCCCCTCAACATGTATACACTAAAGTTACGTATAGTTTCTTAGGGTTTTATAATGTTTAATACATGTTCCAGGGTGAAAACATCATGAAAGTTTGTGAAAGATTTGTTTTGGCCCCTGAACATGTATAAAACATTACTAAACTATACGAAACTATACGCAACTTTAGTGTATAGCCTACATGTTGAAGGGCCAAGTGGACTTCGGTCTTCTTGCGCTCAGGTCTTCATTTATAATGTTTGAGTAAATTAATTTCGACAAACATATCGAGACGGCTTCTGTCGCTGTTCAATCAATTCGCTGTCGTGTGAATTTGCTTACTAAGTTGACATCAAATAATCAATTGTGATTAGGAAAAATAATATATAGTTGAACTAAAATAACAAGGTGGTTGTTTTGTGCAATTATCCTGAAAACATATAATAACTATAATACTATTAGTGTGTAGCTAAAGAACACAAGTGAATTAGAGTCATTGGAGAGCTTGCGATTTCCAAATACCGTAATCGTATGCCCGTCTATCTATTCATATACATCTAGCCCTGTTCTTTTGTGTCATTATCCATTGTTCAAAGTCTGATTAACTGTCGATTATATTAAGTAATGTGGACAAGTCAAGATAATCTTGGTCAGGTCAAAATAATCTTGGTCAGGTCAAGATTAGCTTGGTCAGGTCAAGATAATCTTGGACAGGTTAATAATAATACATTTTGAACACGAGAAATACATATTCGTATTTAGAAACACTGCATGGCCATATTATCCGACTTTTTGGACATTTCAACACACTAGCAATCCAGTGGATTTATTGGTGTGGCTGGTTACTCAGAACTGGAAAAAATTTTGCCTTTATCGAGCGCAGACGACAATATAGCATATTATAGTAATATATTATTGAAAAAGAACACTTTGATGCTTTGCAAAAGTGCATTCTATAAATCATATACTTTGAAAACTTGCTTGATTGATTGTTGTTGATGAGTTATGTACGTTTTACAAAGGTGTTGCTTTTTCAGCCCTCTTTACAACATAACTCAAGAACCACAGGACCTACCTACAGTATATCTGTGATACTTGAATTCTTCTACAAACTCGCTATGAAATGATCAATGCAATTTTTGCCAAAGCTCACTACCATTTGCAAGATGCTGTAAACTACCAAATCGCAACAGTTTAAAATAGTTAACCTTAAGTAATATGGACAGTCAAGATAATCTTGGTCAGGTCAAGATAATCGTGGACAGCTTAATAAATGTTGAACACGAGAAATACATGTTCGTATTTAGAAACACTGCATGGACACATTATCCGACTTTTTGGACATTTCAACACACTGGCAATCCAGTGGATTTGTTGGTGTGGCTGGTTACTCAGAACGGAAAAAAAATTGCCTTTATCGAGCGCAGACGATAATATAGCATATTATAGTATTGTGCACAACCTTAAGAGTAAACGAGGTATTGTTTTCGTTATCTAAATCAATATATTATTGAAAAAGAACACTTTGATGCTTTGCAAAAGTGCATTCTATAAATCATATACTTTGAAAACTTGCTTGATTGATTGTTGTTGATGAGTTATGTACGTTTTACAAAGGTGTCGCTTTTTCAGCCCTCTACAACATAACTCAAGAACCACAGGACCTACCTACAGTATATCTGTGATACTTGAATTCTTCTACAAACTCGCTATGAAATGATCAATGCAATTTTTGCCAAAGCTCACTACCATTTGCAAGATGCTGTAAACTACCAAATCGCAACAGTTTAAAATAGTTAACCTTAAGTAATATGGACAGTCAAGATAATCATGGTCAGGTCAAGATAATCTTGGACAGGTTGATACATTTTGAACACGAGAAATACATATTCGTATTTAGAAACACTGCATGGCCATATTATCCGACTTTTTGGACATTTCAACACACTGACAATCCAGTGGATTTATTGGTGTGGCTGGTTACTCAGAGCGGAATAATTAGCCTTTATCGAGCGCAGACGATAATATAGCATATTAGAGTATTGTGCACAACCTTAAGGGTATTGTTGGTCGAAGCAGCAAAAAGCTCTAGACAATTTCAGCGCGGGAATGTTGAATATCACGTGTTGAGAGATGGCTGATTTTATTCGTTTTATGGTTAATATGACTTTGTTTTAAATAAAACCATGTGATTTGTGCTTGATAATCATTTTTCTAACATATAAGACATAATGTTGTGATTGCCGGACACTTCCTTTAAGATTGTAACAATCTCATCACTGTCTGCAATTCGTTTTGATCAAAAATATATGTCAAGCTAAAACATAAAGCTTTCTAAAGGCAATTGAATGTTTGATTGAAACTATATCTAACTCGGTTTCCAAATATTTATGTTAATAAAGCAGAGACTTTATCGACATTTTTAATTTATACGTTTAATTCTTCTAATTCAGTTCAGTTCAGTTCAGTTCATTTATTATCATGTACTTCAAGGCCACAGGCCCACAATACAATATATTTAGTACATAATACAAACAAAACATCAATAACATAATTTAATTAGATCGAATCTCTAATTTTCATTGCATAAAAAACATATTTAAATAAACATTGTAAATCATGAGCATTTTCGGTGCTCATTAGTGAAATAAATTTGGCTTCATTTGGTGCATTTATAGACCATGATGGTAACATTTCAGATGTTATATCTACAAAAAACGGACATGACATAATAAAATGATACTCATTTTCAATGCTTGCGGTGTTACAAAGTGAGCAAATAATTATCAATATTTTCCCTTCTACCCATTTCGACCTTCAACATGTGATTTGAACATCTAAGTCTAGAAAGAGACTTACGATAACGATAATCACAAATTTCAAGCAAATATTTTTCTGGTGTCAACAATGTTTTAAAATTTCTATATGTTCTTATTCTTCTAATTGAATTCTGATGTTTCTGCCGCACTAACATAATATTTATTGGGTCATTCCAGTTGAAATCTGGACCCCTATGGAAGACATGACCTTAATCTTCCACACAAGGAGTGTAGATTTCAAATGGAGTCACCCATTCAGATAATCCCATTTGAAATTCACACTCCATGTGTGGAAGATGGAAGGTCATGTGACTCATGTCATGTGAACTGGAATAGCCCATTCTGCGGGCCAAGAAATAAGGGGACTTCAGCGCGCTTCCGACTCCGAGTATTGTACGTACAATATTGTATGTACAATATGTACGTTATTTAATCTATTGCCATTCTATTTCCAGTAATGTTTAAGTTCTAACGAATGTTTGATGACGAAAAATCGATAATATGTTACATACAATATCTAGCAGAAATATATTATCGATTTTACGTCATCAAACATTCGTTAGAACTTAAACATTACTGGAAATAGAATGGCAATAGATTAAATAACGTACATATTGTACATACAATATTGTACGTACAATAAAAAGTCTGTATACTGCTTTAGGGCACTGTTTTCCAAGATTATTGATGCAAAACATTTCCACTGAAAAGAATTCTTATAGCAGTCTTAGCAATACAATCGTTATACATGCAGTTAAGGGCTGGGGTATGAGCGACCTTGAAGTACCGGTATCTGGAGAGGGGAAGCAATGAGTTACCCCAAATCACAGCGGCAGGTAGTGACTGGGCCGCCGAGTGCTAATATATATTTATTTTGGAAGGTTCGTGTTTGTTTTAAATTTTGGGGCGTTTTTCCAAAATTTGATATTTTTGGTGATATTTCAAAAAAGCGACATGCCAAAGACAACTCTTTGGGCACATAGTTTGTTATTGTTATTGCAGTTCTTTTCCACATACCTACGTTAACATTCGATGGGGTGATTTACTAATATTATATATTTTATGACTGCAATTTGGCGTTTTCAATGCGTTTTACACGTATCATGAAATTAACGCAAATATCTAGTCACGCTGCTTTTAGAATTTTTACCTGATCGTCGGCTTTTGCAGGCAACAGAATGCAGATCGGCTCACGATAGATGTCGTATTCCTCTCTGTGGTTCACTTATTGATAAAATGAGTTTGTATTCCTTGTAACAACACACACATTGCCGTCTGGTAACCGGGTCTGGTACTGATTTTGGGACAGCCATAGACTTCAGCGCCGTATTAAATCTCATAAAAACCACACGACTGACGACTATGTGTTTATGTTTCCCGCACGAAAGCTTGTGTCTACATCTATTACTATACTTCTTTGGAAACGTTGACCTTTGACCATTCTTTGTATAACGCCCTGATATGACCTTGATATGTTCGCTTGATTGGGTACGTTATAGCATCCATTTCATTGAGTTGTTTAGGTCAGTAGATAATACTATACAGGGATACAATAGTTTAACATGGTGTGTGAGCATGGTGAAAGACTCATTATTGATTAGGCGCGGACATATTAAAGGCACAGGTCCTTTGCGTGTATAGCAGAAAATTATAATAGAATGTGTGAATAGAATGTTTGAATTTTGCAACTAAAATACTAACTGCATTCTGCATTATGTATTTATTTATTTATTTATTTAGGCCTATGCCTATTTATTTATTTACTGACTTATTTATTTATTTTATTTATTTGGTATATTAGTTAGTAGGCCTAGTTTAATAGTAATATTCCATGATAGGCCTACGTCGGTTTATTATTGATTGTTGATAACTTGACACCTTGATTAATTGATAGTCATTTCACATTATATTCCTAGTTTATAGGCCAATTTGAATAGCATCGTACATTAGATAAATAGACCTATCAGTATTGATTTATTCTATTCAGCAATATCAAGGATTACTATCAAACTTCTCATAGCTAATTGTCAGTTGGCTCAGTGGTAACGCAGTAGGTTTTACAACACGGAGGTCCCGGGTTCGATTCCCACCTCTGCCTATTTTTTGCAAGGCTGAGAAAAAAATGAAATTTCTGGACTGCAAACTTATTTGGCGCGCGATCTGAGCTGGTCCTTTTCTGGTGGCTGTGTCTGTTACAGGCACACTCCCTCTGCATCCAAACCAGGTTCGCGCTCATTACACCTCCCTTAATAGCAACACGCTTGTCAAATTACTACTATCACTGACCATCGAACAGGTTGAATGAACTAATACCTATACGTTGTCTTGTATATCTCATTGTATTTCGCACGGTCATCAAACACAAAGGTGCCATTCACGTAGGTCGCTGGTTTTGTCGACTGAAACACGATTTTACCGTTAAAGGAGAGTTTTTGATAATAGAAATTGACTTTCACCAGGTTACATTCCTTTGAAACCCTGCTGTACGATATCCACGATATAATACACCAATTGTGTACTAAATCGTTAATATCTTGTGGAGAGTGACTCTTTTCATTAGGTCGTTATACGTTGCAATGTTTGTGTCAGATGACTTGATATAAAGGGTTTATTTTATTGAGATATAATACTAGATGGATTTATTTCTATTGATTTCCCTTAGGTGCCGAAGTCAGAGAGGATCAGAGAGCATGACATCATGCTTGATTTAGTCTAGCGAAGACTCTTTGTCGTCTATTTAGTGATTCAAAATTAGATCAGGAAGGATGTAAAATTACCACTCCAAGAGTTTCATAGTCGGAAGTTCATACATGGGCTAAAATTCGAAATTAATCATATCTTCCTAAACCATATCTAATTGTCTTGTCTTGTCTTGGCTGGTAATGGTAAAATTTGTCCGAACATATGTGATGCGATCAAGCAAAATCAGTCGGAACTCGGAAATATTGATTTTGAGATATAGCCAAACAAAGGCAATATTTCCTTTTGTTTCCCATTGTTTTGGAAGCGCTTTAATTGCTCATATCTTTGGAACTGGATGTTCAATTTCAATGGGGGTTTCTGCAAAATCCAGCTTTGTAAATCCTTTTTACTATCCTATAAGAAACTGAAAATGTATTATTGCCGAGTTCCGACTGATTTTGCTTGATCGCATCACATATTAGATGGAACATGGCCTTCAACTACAGACTAATTATGTATACATGCCGTGTATTATGCGCGCATACATGTAAATGATGTCATTGTGCGGTTTTCAAACCCATTTTCATCAACATGAGGTCAAATTATAAGATATAAGATGGCACTATAAGCTACTGAACTATAACCGTGTAAAAAGTTATATTATATTGGATCGTAGCGTAACTACCTTTTTATATGACACGATAAATGACAGAGAGACCTCCAAATTATCCGTGACTTTTCTCATCAAATTCCTGATAAGAATACTGTTACCCGTGAGAATTGCATCTTGAATACCCTCGTGTGTTAGATTGTTGTAAAAATGCAGTGGAACAATCATTTCTATAGATCAGGAGATGTTATTGGAGATGTTTGAAATGCCTTACGTACTCTTTCCAGTATAGAGTATCCCCAAAATCGTGCCCCAATAGCTCTTGCCATGCTATCTTAATGTATTTTTTATTCATGATGCGTTATTGCATTATTATCTTTTTCTGATCCTGCCATTTGTGCTTTTAATGGTTTAACTAAACTTGATCTTTGTTTGGTCCATTTGAATGTGTGCAATACCTGATAATTTATTTATTTATCTATTTCTTTTAAAATTACTATTTGATGACTTCTAGTTTCCGCCATTAATGCTTTGATTATCATGTTTTGTACAATCGTCTATTTATTATTATAATTGAAGACCGAATTAAAAAGAATAGTTTGCGTCTGACGTCAGGGCAAAGGCGCGACTTAATTAGTTGCTGACCAAATCAGCATTTTTGGTCTGGTTGACAGGATGTCATACGCAAACTAGTCTTTTTTAATTCGGTCTTCAATTTTAAATGCAATTAGTGTTTTATCATGTATCTTGATGTTTTATGTTATATAAATTTATTTTTGATGTTTTCAACTATTTAAATTACCACGCAATTCACTTTTAATTTTTTTAATTTATTAACTTTTAACATGAAGATTGATTGATTACGGTAATCATATAGAAATAACTCTACATATCCTATTCAAAATATTTTTATTGAATTACTATTATCACCAGATTTCACTAAAAGCCGTTAGCAAAGGAATTATTCTGATGCGTCTAAAAATATCTCTAAACCACAAAATATACGTACGCAGCCGCCATTATGCCGCTTGTTAAGGAAAATACACTTTGAAAATTAAAGTACATATTCAAATCAATGCAAGTTCAATATACATGCATTTGCTGGTATAAACACAATCCCGATAGTTTTAATGGGTTTCTTGTTTTGAATGATCACATAATTATAAGGAAAAACTTTAAATTCAAAGTTGACAACATAGGAGAAGAGAACTTTACATTATATACATTATATGTGTTCTTTCCAATTTTTCCAGTATATTATGTTTCCTATTTCACCTAAATCTCGCCATTCATTAGAATTAAAACGAGTGGTTACTTGTGTCTGGTGTGTGGGGCAGGGAGTGTCGTGTGGGGGGTGACTGTGGGGTATGTGCCTGGGTATGTCACTAATATTGATATATTAAAGCAATGGTAGATGTGAGAACATTAGATAATTTGATATCACGGTGTACAAATTTCATGAAGCCACAGTGGGCATTGTGCTACGAAGAACTTACGGTTTGATTGCAAAATGTGTAAATATTTTATACGCAAAACGTAAACAAAAAACACTATTTTGTTTTGGAAAGTAATAAAGTAGGGCTATTCACCACAATTGTCATATGTAATAAAAACGTGTATTCTTACTAAACATAACGACATTTTCAAACTGTTTTCCGAAGAAGACATGTTTTTCTTCAAAACTCCTTTCCTGAAATCAATTCAGCAAAAAATAAAACGATAATAATGGTCTAACGATCCACCATTGTTACAGAAAATGGTTCAGTTTTGATATAAGCAGCAACCTTGTATTGCAATAATATGGAAATATGTTTTCCGGTGAATCGAAGGTAACTTGTCCTTTCTGTGAATATGCTAATAATGATGTAAACATCAAAGAAAAACATATTTTTCCAACACAGCATCTTTTAAGGCTTCACAGCACAGTAGGAATCTACAATCTTATCCGCCAATCATTTAGTTGCTAAACTGGCTTCAATGAATAGCGACGAAATCAAATTTTCCGACAGGCTATATTCCAAGCTTCAAGAACGCCTTGTTTATTATGATATACAATTTTCTTTGAATTTATAGCCCTGATTAAACCAGGTTTGTTAGCTAGTATAGCGTCTGTGGTTGACACACAATACGCACATCTGCATCCCTCAGGCTAGCCCGATTACTCATTTGCCTTATTCTCTTTTCCACGTGGTTGGGTAATATACATGTACTCGGCGTCCATTTTCCCGTTTCCCGCCAGATTAAAATGAAATTTTATGAATCTTGAAAAGAAGTACTTTGCAACCGACATATCAGTTACCATGGTTATATGAAGGTTTTCACTTGCCAATAACTTTGATGTATGTGTTCAATGATAATTTTGAGCATGTCTTTAAGGGGGTACTACACCCCTGCCCAATTTTGTGCCTATTTTTGCATTTTTCTCAAATATTATAGCACATTGGTGACAAGTAAGATATGTATATTATAGGGGCAATGACTACAACTACTGCACTGGAAATTTATTTCAACACAGACAACAGTTGTGGAGTTATACTATTAGTTAAAAATGAGGGAAAACCAATATTTGATCAATAAATCAATAACTACTTGCCTTGAGTTGCTGAATTTTCAGTGCAGTAGTTGTAGTCCTCGCCCCTATGATATACATATCTTACTTGTCACCAATGCGCTATAATTTTTGAGAAAAATGCAAAAAAGGCACAAAATCGGCCAGGGGTGTAGTACCCCCTTAACGTCAATATGCTTCAAGATGGTATTAGTTCTCATCTTTTTACTTTGAATTTACATTGTGGCGGAGAAACCTGTTCATGCAAAACCCGCAAAACCTTGGAAAATATCTGGTTTTATTCATGTGTAATGTTCACGTGATATGCCATTCCTAGTTTTATCACGACTTTAACTTGGCTTATAATATAAAAAAACCCTGGAAGCTTGATAAATGACACTGTCGATCACGTCAATTTAATGAGAACATCCTATAGATCACACACAGTATTTCAATATGGATATTTACTTCACACCAATTCACCTGGAATACAATGCACAACTTGTTTAAAATATTACCTGACCTTTTTGAAGTTGATAAAATCTTACAAGTTGTATTTTCTAGTTGCTATGATCATATAATAAACAGCGCTTTGTAAAAAAAAAGCGCAGTGAATGGTAATCAACTATTTTGACACTGTATTTTGGGGGATTTTGGTCATAGTAGTACTAGTAGCGTCAACAAGCCATAAATACATCATGAAGGCGAAGATCTGTAGAAAGTACATTGCATTATCTCACACGAATGAAACGTTTGATGCAAGAAATTGTTATTTTGGTACAATAACGAGCAAAATGTATTACCGTATGATACGTGTATTAGTTTAATGAGCAATGATATGATCAATAAACATGACGATTGTTTTATGAGACAGACATAGTGATAATAAAAAAGAGCCAACAGTCACTAGGATCCACAACATGCTCATCTATCAGGGGATAGTTCTTTTAACCCCAATACAGTTGTCATTGAATGACCTTTAAATATTTGAGTACAAAAACTCATACTCTGCAACTTGAGGTCAAATTTTTTTCTATGATTGTTTTATTGAGGTTATTGAACTATGCCATTGAGATGAGATCATTGTGGTCCATGGTGAGTTGAAGCGGTAAGTACAAGAAGGCCCTATCTCCAATAGCTTCCTATCTATCACTACAGAAATTATCAAATGTCGATAAAATGTCACTTGTTGGAGATGGATTGGGTTACCAATCTGATTGATTGGTTGGTAGACACTTCTGGTGCATTCTTGCTCTAACACCTCCAATCGCGAATTATATGAAAGCTTAATGCAAGTTCGAATATAATTACATTATATATTAGCAAGATGAAATATATTTTGCTTTAAAACAATTAATTATTTAGACTCATATTAGGCCAGTTTGTACTTGTACAGGGTGAGTAAAACAAGTGCAATAGAGCAAAGAATCCATTTTTATTTAAGAACCAAGTTGAACCTTTTAGGTTTAAAACATTTTTTAAATTAGCATTTACCGTTTTGCTTTTATGACACATTTTATAGCGATACCCAATTTTAATGTTTGTCCAAGAGACACCTAAAATTTGAATGTCAGCCCACTCTGTGTAAGTAGATTTGGAACAACTGCTAGTTTCCTAACCTCATTGGCATTGAAATCAAATGGAGCACCCAAAGTGTCAACCTTATCTAAGTTAAAGTCAGTTTCAGACAGAGCTGGTGCATTTATCGTGCATTGTGTGCTCCCATTCAAAATACATGGTACCTCGTGGGCAAATAATGAAATTGGGTATCGCAGCAAAAGGACTCATAAAAATTAAACGGTAGAAGCGAGTCACTTCATTTTTTTTCACAGAAGGTGATAATGGGAAAGTACATTACATAAATATCGATTCTATGCTCTATTGCGCTTTTTTTTTACTCACCCTGTATCTTAATATGAAAATATTCTTAATTATTTAGACTCATATTAAGCCAGTTTTGTACTTGTATCTTAATATTAAAATATTGACAGTTATTGCACTTAAAAATAACGTGTACTTCCCATTTGAAGCTAAAGACGTGTCATCGCAGATGTTTTTTCTAGCATGCAAACACAGTGCTTCTTCCTTCAATTCCTTCAACACGATAATTTACACGCCGTCATCTCATGCCATATTATTTCAAGTGGAGCAAATTAAACTGTCAAATGTAAATGATATTATGTTCATTAAACTTCACTTGATTTCAAGAATTTCAGTATCGGTATCACCTTATGAAACAACGAAATTACGTAACCAATTGGTATAAACACATAAATATTTACGAGTTGATTAAGACAATATAAATCCAATCTGGTGTTCTATTCGACATCCGAAGGGGGGAAATGGCAACAGCAGGGAAATACATGAGTGATAGAAGGAACTGACGTGATAGAAAAGGAGTGAAAAAGAACAGGCGAAGGGAGGCAATGACTAAATGAACGAAAAACGATATGAGAGAGAATGACAAAGAAAGGGGGAGAGAAAAAGAGAAACAAAGCTATGGTGAAGCGATTTCATGTTTACATTGAATGCCCTTTTGTTTTTAGTCACAGTAAAATAATCACAAGAAAATACCTGATTCCCTTGTAATGTTACCAATGAAATATTTGTTGTTGTTATTATTGTTATCATCTTGTCCAAGAAAGTGTTCGTTTCCCGTTTTCAATTAATTAGTTAATTAGATGATAAATTACCAGAAATAATAGATTATACCCATGTCAAATAATCCATCAGATATTTTAAAGAGAATAACAACAACTGGAAAATATTGCAACAACAAAATGGTGATCAGGGGAAAAGGCATGATATTAATGCAGCGAATTTAGAAGACTTATTTGAGTTTCCATGGAAACGGGATTTTGTTAAAAACAAATTCAATCGTGCTGGCAAATCTCTTCCTGATCGTCAATTAAATTAGATTACAAATTGTCCTCAAGACTTTGTTTGTTTGTTTAATAATAAAACTAGTTTCTAACATGTTTATGCTTGTTCACGGCATGCACCTCATCACGCTAATTTGAAAGATTATGTAGTTTAACGCTTTTGATATATTTTTTTGTCTAAAAGGGCAGAAGTGATATGAACTCACAAAGGGATTAATTCATCGTCTTGAATCACAATTGTATCAGCGTGGGCTGATGGTTATATTAACAAACAAAAAACCTACAATTTTAAATCAATACTGGTGTAAGAATCGATAAATAAATATAATGGGTAATGTTGAATGTAAAACAAGCTTGTGGATTGGCACAGTGGGTCGTAAGAAATGCAGAGTGAATTATTTATTTACAACACAAACCTTAAATATTTGGCGTTGACATTTGCATAAAAAACACATTCTTTCAGTCTAATTTACACTCCTTCGCTCAGCGCGACGAGCGATTAATATTTGACCAATTAATATCCGAAGCAGCAAAAAACGTTGTACCTCATATCAATCGCTCGTCAGCTACAAAGTTTAAAACCATCTTTAGTGCGTAGGAATTTTCATTTCTCTCGTTACGCCTTCATATTTTGACATTTAGAATTCAACAGAAACGTAACAAAAAACCCGAGATACAGGATCTCTTCGTACTTTGCATTCGTAGTATAGAACGAAGCGTATTAGTGGTCAAATGACTCGTCAGCCGCCGGGATAATTCAAAGAAATTGCAAGGGACCGCCAAACTGTTTGAAACATTATACATAATGTTAAGCAAGAAAATGAAGGATCCCAATTAAATTAAAATGCTCACTGTTCGACGGGTAAAGTAAGGCACTGTGTGTAGCTGCATTCATCATGTAGACTATAGGCAGATGGGGTTTCCCCACAAAATTATGTAGATTTTAATTCTCAGCATTAGTTATTGAATTGCAAGGAGTTGTCCTTTTTGTGCCTTAGATGGTGATAAAATTCATTGGTGATGCCAGGGAGTATTTACCTGTCCAAAACTAGAGGTGGGGAATCCCTCACCATTTCCCCAGTCTTAGTTCCACCACTGGGTCTCAACAAAGTTAAGTGCACAGTCTATCTCACGATTCTGAATAGTCCAAAAGCTGAAAGTGTGCTAGCACTTTCAATAATCACTATATCAATGTTGCACAGAAAATGGCAAACATATCTCTCTAAAAGCAATTGATCGGTTCATTTAGTGTGAACTGATAGTGGCTTACATTTGACAATTCATATTAACTTTTGACTATCCATTCATTATAAGACACCTGACCAATTGAAATACCTTCCACGCACATTATGAAGCCATATTGTCAAAAAAATGAATGCATTATTCAAATCAGTCCAAGTTTAAAATGTATCTGCTAGTATATACACAATGTTCCTGGTAATTGAATACATGAATTCAAAACCCACCCAAGTCCATGGGAAGTGATTTTGAGAAAAAAACCGGTGTATCATTTTAATTCCTTCAGTTAGATTTACCTGGTCAATATGGTAAGTTTCACGTGCAAATGAGTGGGTTAAACTGTTTTAGTTATGACGATTAGCATTTCAGGGACTTCGTGGGGTTCATTTTAAATGCTGGTTTTTTTAATCATATACAAAGACAACAATGTTGGAATGAGATTACCACTAGTAAGATAATATAAAATAAAGCACACAAGTATGTATAATGTTGATAAGCATTCTGCCATTAAATATAAACCACATACTTTCCTTGATTAAACCCTTTTTTTTTTCAAAAGTCACTCTCCAGCAATGAATGTGTTACAAGTGGACTTTTATACAAACTGGATTTCAATCAATGTGTTAGAAGACTCAAATCATGGACTTGGGTGGTTCGTTCATACAAGCTATTTTTCACACGCTCAATATACATGTCATACATATGACATGCCTATGTATAGCAACAATTTCCCATGCTTAACTCAATTTGGCCAAAGTATGGACTTGGGTGGGGTTTGTATTCATATATTCAATTGCATGTTTTTCTTGTTTTATAATTTTTATGATTACATAATTATTAGGGAGAAGACCCGTTTTACTTCACTTTTAATTACAAGTATGTGTTCTCGGCAATTACTTCCAGTATATTACATGTATATGGTTTCTTTGAAATCTCGCTATTCATCAAAATTAAAACTGGTGGCTGCTTGTGTCAGTCGGTGTGTGGGGAATAGGGGATGTCGTGTGGGGCCGGGTGTGTGCGTGGGGATGTCAGTCATATTGATATATGTACACTTGTGCAATGGGAGATGTAACATACAACATTCGATAGTTTGATATCACGGTGTACAAATTCATCGCGTCACAGTGTGTTTGTAGCCTTAACATATATTCTTAAACACTTGAGAATGTTCCTGCAATCTTATTGGTTCTTACCCGTGTTATATGACACGATATCACACGGGTCAGCGCGTGTGCATCGACGCGATACGCGTACTCGCTTTTTGAACTAATGGGAGGCGCACTTAGAATGTAGAATTTAATTTGATTAAAGTATGTAATACTTATGATATTTTTATTATTTTGAATTGAAGTGTTTAAGAATGAGAATAAAGGTTTTCCCTAAATATCGATTTTCTATATTAAAAGCTTTAAATATAGACATAGCTTTCCTACTCGTCGTCTTTAAAGGTTTCACAGTAAAGTGGAAATCTACAATCTTGTTCACCAATCACCTGTAATGCATCATTTACTTGCTAAGATGGCTTCAATGAGTAGCGACGTAGATAGATAACAATGATAAATAAAATTATCTGACAGGTTATATTCCAAGCTTCAATAACCACTTGCTTTATATTATGATATACAATCTTTTTTCAATTTATAGACAAGATTAAACCAGGTTTGTTAGCTAGTATAGCGTCTGTGGTTGACACACAATACGCACATCTGCCCCCTGGGGCTAGCCTTATTTTCCTTTCCACGTGGTCGGTTAATATATCTATACGCGGAGTCCATTTTCCCCGTTTCCCGCCGGATTAAAATGAAATTTTATGAATCTTGAAAAAGAGAACTTTGCAGACGACATAATAAGGTTATCGCTATAAAGTATATATCCTAAAAACATATCAGTTATCATGGTTATATGAACATTTTCACTTGCCAATAACATTGATCTATGTGTTCAATGATAATTTTGAGCAGATCTTTACCGTCGATATGATTCAAGATGATTGATTCTATTTGCTTTCGCTGGGGACAACTCTGTTCATGCAAACCCCGCAAAACCTTGGAGAACCTTTCTATTTATTCAAAGTTGTATGCAAACCCCGCAAAACCTTGGAAAATATCTAGTTTATTCAAATATCTACGTCATATGCCATTCCTTGTTTATCACGATTTTTACTTGACTTTTGCTATAAATTGTCAAAACCTGTAAGCCTGATAAATGACACTGTTGATCACGTCAATTTAATGAGAACATCCTATAGATCACTATACACACAGTATTTCAATATGTATATTAACATCTCATCGATTCCCTTGAAATACGATTCATTGAACCCAGCAATTCTTTAAAATCGTTCGATGTTACCTATAAATCTTTACAAAGTTGGTAAAATCTTACCCAAGTAGCGTTTTTTTTAAACAAAAAGATTCATATTGGAAAAAGCGCCATTCTTACAGTGTATTTTGGTCATAGCGAGCCATAAAAGTGCATCATGAAGGTGAAGATCTTCAAATACTACATTGCATTACCACACATGAGTGTCTATAGTTTGATGCAGGGAATTGCTATTTTGTGGAAATAACTGAGCATATCGCAAATGAATTATGATACGTGTATTAGATTAACGATCAATGATAGGATCAATAAACATGGCAATATTATTGTTTTATGAGACATCCGTAATCATAATATAAAGAATAACGAACAGTTGAAGACCCCATCTATAAGAGCTGCCAGGTGTCTTATAAAAGGACATGATCATGGGAAATGAGTCACATGTCGACCCTGGTCGAAAATGAGTTTTACATATTATGTTTTTAAAGAGGACATTTAGAGCTTTTAGAAACTGAAAACCCCATGTTGATACGACCTTTCTTTGCGAAGTTACGTCACCTGGATCAATCGTTGAAAACAATATAAAACGACATCCGACTCATTTTCCTTGATCGTGTCACTTATTTTAGAATGCGGAAATTGTCAAATGCCCATATGGCAGCTATTGTAGATAGGGCATTCTTAACCTTAAACGCTGCTTCGATTAGCAATATAATAATATGGTTTGCTTTCAAACAATTAATTACTCCATATTACGCCAGTACTCGTAAAAAATATTTACCCTAAATTGCACTTTAATGTGTATTCCCATTTGTAGGCGTGTCATCGCAGATGTTATTTCCAGCATGCAAAAACAAGTGCTTCTTCCTGCTTCTTACACAATTTATACGTTGCGATTTCACTCCATATTACTGCAGGTTGAAAGGAGTAGAAAAACTGTCAAATCGGTCATTCTATTTAAATCCACGCTACCCCCTGTGGAAGATTTAGCTAAAGTCTTGCACAGAGGGAGTATGAGTTTTGAATACAATAGACATTTGGGTAACTTCCATTTGAAATTCTCACTTCAGTTGTGGAAGATATAGGTAAAGCCATAATACAGGGGGAGTATGGGCTTCAAAATGATTAACCCCGTCCAATTACATATAAAAAACATACGCCTCCTGTGGAAGATATTTCCAAAATCTTCCACAGGGGTAGTGTGGATTTCAACTGGAATAGCACATGTGTACTAAAATTGTAAATGATGATAATATCAGGATAATTTAACGGCACCATATTTTAAGAAATCCAATATCAGTATCACCAAATTACTTGACCAAATTATATAGACAATATTTAATTTTTCTTAACTCGACATCCAGGGAGGGGGAGGGGGTAGCAACAGCAAATGAACGACTGATTAATAGAGAGAAGGGAAGAGAAATGGGAAAATGGGAGCGAACATGACATGGATGAAAAAGAGAAGGGAGAAGAACAGACGAAGGGAGGAAATTATTAAAAAACGAAAGACGAGATGTGAGAGAATAATAAAGAAAATAGGCTAATAAAATATGAATGCAATGAAAAGGAAAGAGCGAGAAATGGAAAAAAAGAGCTCAGGAACGGATTAAATGAACGAAAGACGAGATGTAATGGGGATGATAAAGAAAGAGAGAGCGAGAAATGGAAAAAAGACTGTGATTAAGTGACATGTTAGATGTCGTCATATTTTGTTTTTAGTAAAATAATTCTAGAAGTAACAGATTATTCCATTGTTATCTTTTCCATGAAATTTTCTCTTCGATATATAATTAATTTTATTATCAATTAATTAATTACCAGAAAAAGTATAGTATTCGCCCGTTGAATTATCCAGAAAACAGAATAACAGTTTGTGTTTATTGCAGAGACGCAACAACAAAATGGTGGTCAAGAAAAAAAGGGATGACATTGATGCAGTGAATTTAGAAGACTTGAGTTTCCATGGAAACGGGATTTAGTCAAAAGAAAAATCAGTCGTGCTTCAAATCTCTTCTTGATCGTCAATTAAATTACACTGTAAATCGTCCTCAAGACTTTGTTTATTTGTTTAATAGTCAAACTACTTTCTAACATGTTTATGCTTGTTCACGGCATGCATCTCAACGCTGATTTAAAAGATTAAGTAGTTTAACGTTTTTGATATATTTTTGGTAAGTCTAAAAAGGGCAGGAGTGATAGAAACTCACAAAGGGATTAATTAATCGTCTTGAATCACAATTGTATCCACAATGCGATAAAGATAACTATAAGAAGATGGTTCATGTAAACATCATTTTCTACAATTTAAAATCAATAATGGTGTAAGAGTCGATAAATATATATAATCATTATTTCATTGAATGTACAACATGCCTTGAATGGGCTTAGTGGTTCTTAAGAGACACAAAATCATTTATTTGTAAAACAAACCCTGAAAATATTGCGCTAACATTTGAATAAACACATTATTTCAATTGAATTTACATTTCATCGCTCAGCGACGCGACGAGCGATTGATATTTGACCAATTAATTTCCGAAGCAGCAAAAGGTGCTCTATCTCATTAGTTACATATCAATCGCTCGTCAGCGACGGAATTTAAAGCCAGCTTTAGTGCGTTGGAATTTCCTTTCTCTCTTGTTACGCCTTCAAATTTTGACATTTAGAATTCAACAGAAACGTAACAAAAAACCAGGATATCTTTGTACTTTGCATTCAACTGAACTTTATCATAGAATTAGTGGTCAAATGACTCGTCAGCCGTCTCTGGATAAGGGAACGCCAAACTGGTTGAAACATAATATACTGGCTCGTATAATATATCATGTTTAGCAAGAAAATGAAGGATCCCAGTTAAATTAAACTACGACAACAAGTCTGGGACTGTGTGTAGACTAGCTGCATTCATCATGTTTTCACAACATTTTACCGACTTTTATTCTTTGAGATACTTATTAAATTTCAAGGGTTGTATGTTTTTACGTTAGAGGATGGTTAATTTGCTGTGGCACGGGGGGCATTTACCTGCCCAATAGTAGATTTAACTTCCCCGCACTTTTTCCCACGGTTGTTTAGTGTGATCATTTGTCAATGTTTCTAAATCTTTTTAACTACCACACTAATATACACATAGATTTTCGTTTCTTTACCAAATTTTTCATCTTTTTCTGCCTTTTTGTGGTAATTTTTATTCTATAAACTGTATATTTGTGTGGAAACTGGGGGCGCTATTTACATATATTTTAAATTAAATTTAGCCCAGTCCAGTAAATATGAGTTATTCCTTTCATTTCATGCTGCAGTTACTGTCCGTTTTCCTATACACAATACACAGTGCTCTTTCCCATTGACGCGTGACCTTTACAAATAGCCCTACGTTAACAGTATGGGGATATGACTAGTTAACGTCGCTGTGTGAAAAATAACCGGCCAATATTAAAAGTACTCTTCTAAAGTTCTAGAAAATATAGTTTTTAACATGTCCTAAATTTTTAGCTAATTTAGATGTTTGGAAATATTCGTACTTTGGTGTTTTAGTTAATGTTATAGGTAATAGTACATTGCCTAGTTAACGTCGCTGTGTGAAAAATAACCGGCCAATATTAAAAGTACTCTTCTAAAATTCTAGACAATATAGTTTTGTAACATGTCCTAAATTTTTAGCTAATTTAGGTGTTTGGAGAGGGTCGTACTTTTGTGTTTTAGGAAGGACATGTAAACGACAGATAACACCAAAAATATGAAGAAATTATTTCCAAACCGTGTTAAGTCAAAAATCATTATGTTGCTCATTTTCAAGAATGCTGGTTTACAAAAAGCACGCCATTGTCTGATTTCGTGAACAAAGCCACACATAACATTGTTTCCTTTCGTTTCCTTTATAATCGGTTACCCAACTGAAGCTATGAATACCAGCTTTATTGCGATATCGCACATGAAAACAGTCACTTGTGCACAACCAGAGAAGATCCGATTTAATCAGTTGAGCTGTTTCAATGAGTGTTATCTTGGTTTAATAGCTTTTAATGGGGTTAAGTCCTGCAAAGGTCGAGATGAATTCTACTGTAGACATGACTGCATCATGTTATGATTAAAAAAGTAGTTGCCATTATACAAGTGTCTACCCCTTGTAAATATGCAAACAAGATTTAAGATAAATAGCGCCATCAGTGTTCAACTTACAAATACAGTTCTAAATGTCATCAAACAACCGTGAATTCCGTCAGTTCTGGGGTCGCCACTGGATGTCAAAAGCTCTCTAAAGTAATTAATCGGTTTAGCGCGACCTTATAGTGGCTTACATTTGATAATTCATATAAACGTTAACTTTCCATTCATCAGTAGTACACTGTGTATTTCGTGCTTTAGAGATATTTTTAGATGCATCAGGATTATTCATTTGCTAACGGTTTTTAATGGAATCTGACGATAATAGTCATTCAATAAAAATATTTTTAGCAGAATTGATAGTGCTGTTTCTATGTGATTACCACAATCATTCACTTACTGGTAACGATAAGGTATTGATTTCTTGTTTTAAAAAAATTCACAATGATAATGATTTTGTGAAAACTTCTTTTTTTGTCTCTTTCTCTCGCTCACTCTTTTTGTTCTTTTTTTTTATTATTAACCTTGCAGTTCTGACATGATCGGTGTAAGAATTTGGTCTATCCGGGGTTTAGAAAACTACTAATGGTAAGTAGCTTTGTCATAATATATGTGACCTGTCACGGCGAATGAGCCGTAAATTCCTCCCTCGGTCAAAATTGTTTTATTTCGTATTTAGAAAATGTACATCATAAGCTTTAAAATGGTATATTATTTGACTTCAAACGATATCCAGTAGCGGGGTTATGGTTTGTTGAACTTTGCTCCTTCAACAACAAAATGGTAGGTTTTTTTTTCGTTTCTACGTGTGTCTCTTTTTCCACATTGCTGGCAATAAATATCAAACAGTCGTGATTGACGGTCATATCAAGTCAATGAGGTTCAATAAAGTTCTCTCATTGTTAATTGTTGGTTCTACATACCTATACAAAATACAATGCCTGGTAACCCACCACTTGAACAGGATTTAGCCAAAGCAAACAAAGACCAGAGCTATTAAAAATTCTATTGCCATCTAAGGTAGAAGCTTATTATCCTTTTCAATAATAGGATTATTGATTGGTGTTGTGACCTTCGTACACATTTTACACTGTAACTCAAAATACAATTAAGGGAATTTACGGCTCATTCGAGCTGTACGGTCACATATGTGAGTGGACACAACGAATGAGCCGTAAACTCGGCAAATTGCATTCTGAGTTACCATGTAAAATGTGCGTGAAGGTCGTATTCATAGGTATCTCAATTCGGTACGACAAGTATCTCATCAAACACTGTTTAAACCAATGAATAATCCTATTGCCGAAGAGGATAATAAGCTTCTACCTATTTCTATGGAATAGTTCTTGTCTTTGTTTGCTTTGGCTAAATCCTGTTCAAGTGGTGGATAACAAAGCATTGTATTTTGTCTACCAGAAAATTACCAGAAATGTGGAAAAAGAACATGTAGAACCAAAAAAGGTATAATTTTGTTGAAGGAACAGAGTTCAACAAACCATAACCCCGCTTCTGGATATCGTTTGAAGTCAAATGATAAACCATTTTAAAGCTTATATATATTTTCTAAACACGAAATAAAACAACATTGACCCGGGGCCGATTTTACGGCTGATTCGTGGTGTCCAGTCACATATGCTGATGTAGAATTGCCACCTCCAAGTGGTACATTATGTTGTATATCTGTGTGTGGAGTGAAGGGAGATACATAATGTTTTATTATGAAGGATATAATTTGTACCTTTGTATTTCTTATGAAGAGAATGCACAACTATATAACTATATTTGTGTATGTTCATTATGCATACTGTGAATATTCAGAAAAATAAATTTTAAACATTAAAAAATGATTTATGACTCGACAGTTATGCGACCCAACTCGAGTCGATTCGACCACATTCATTCAAATGATTCAACAAAATTCGATCTGTTCTGTCAGATAAATCGATTCGACCTGCTCATTAAAATGACCGTCGACCCAACTCGTGAATGGACGACTGAACTCGACACATGACCCTACCACTCGATGACACATCGAGTCATGACCATTTGAAACAATATAATCTGATAATGAACTTCTTTATTATTTTCTAACAAAGTTCTGTCAAAAATGAGTCAAATCAGCTGCCAGCATACTCTGTATAATCTTGACACAATCAGGAGAATCAGTGTCAGAGAAGATTTTGTACACTTCCCATAATGCATTTCTTCCATTTCAATTTTCATTTCGATTTGCCATCCATGCAACATGGGTCGAATGGTCGATAGTGATGAAATGCGCCTCAATGAACAGAGCACATCTAGACTTTGCAAATTATGTTTATTTCTTGACTAACGGCACATGTGTAGCCAATCTATTCTCAAAAAAAAAGGAGAACCAGTAATGGAGTGTCATTTGATGAAAAATGAGGTGATGCGTCATGTTGTAAAGGATTCTGGGAAGGGTAAGATATCTTCTCTCTGAAGCAGTATTGAACTCCTGTGTATTGGCGCTAGGTATCCCTTGAGAGACTTCATAAGCCCTATTATAGTTGGTTACTAGTAGCGTTGTACAGCAATATATGATGCGATCAAACAAAATCAGTTGGAACTCGGAAAAAAAAATCGTTTTCTTATATAGGGTGCACAACTTATAAGTTCCCCTACGTATTTTTTTTTTTAATAAATCGAAAACTATTTGACAAAATGCAAACCTGTAAAATGATATGGGTAGCCTTATTTGTTTTACACATGTGGACCAAATTTTAGCGTCACACGTCATTGCGTCCAGTCACAATGGTTCATTATGTAAAAAAAGGAGACCGTTTTAAACAGTGTTAAAAGTTGCATCTGAGTCCATAGGATTCAATTCTCAAACAATACAGTAGCCTCAGTAGGCCAGGGATATTCATGTGTTTGTAAAAGAAAACTTAATCTTTGGTATTCTTCTTCTTCTTGAAAAGCAAAGCAGGTGTTTTATTTTTTATTTTTAATGATAAATGTCTGAGATGGAAGGGGTATGTACTGCAGTGAGAATAGACCACATCGCCAGTGGTTCATCACATGTGAAAAGTCACATTTTAATAATGCCGCGTTTGCCCGAATTTCTTCGCGGTAGAGCAATAGGTTTGCTGGATGAAAATGTACCGGTGAAAGAAATTGCTCGTCGTATGGGAGAATTCGAAAATTGAGAACAAAATTTCAGTTGACAGGAGAGGCGAAAAATCAGCCGAGAGCACCTCGTCGACGTGTCACGACTGTTCGTCAGGACACGTCTATAGTGAATCTGGCTGAAACCCGTCGAAAAATGTCTGGTAAGTTATTGCGTTTCAATGTCGTGCTCGTTTCCCAAACAAATTTGACTTACACATTACGATTTTCATAAGTTGTATCTGAAATTGTCTTTCACCACGTTATCTCTTTACAAACACATGGACAGGCCTAACATACTGTATTGTTTGACAATTGACTCCTATGGACTCAGGTGCAACTTTTGAAACTCCCTCTTTTTTTTACATAATGAACCATTGTGGCCAAACGCAATGATGTGTGACACTACAAGTTGGCCCAGATTTGTAAAACAAATAAGGTTACTCATAACCTTTTACAATTTTACATTTCGTTAAATAATTTTCGATTTATTTCAAAAAGCATTAGGGGGAACTTATAAGTTGTGCACTGTATAGTATAGGAAATAACATTTGCAAATCTACATTTTGCAGAAAACCCCATTGAAATTGAACAACTAGTTCCAAAGATATGAGCAATTAAAGCGTTTCCAAAACAACAGGAAACAAAAAGAAATATTGCATTTGTTTGGCTTTATCTCAAAATCAATATTTCCGAGTTCCGACTGATTTTGCTTGATAGCATCACATATATATAAAGATGACGCGGACACGCGGTGATTAGATAACATACAAAAACCGGTAATCTTTGCAAGTGAGAGAATATATTTCTGCAGATTGCAGAGTTAAGTGATGTGTGCCAAGTAAAATTGGCTTAATCTTTCAGGAATTAAACATATGTGACCGTACAGCACGAATGAGCCGTAAATGTCCTCAATTGTATTCTGAGTTACAGTGTAAAATGGGCATGAAGGTCGTATTCATAAGTATTTCAATTTGGTGCTACGTGTATCTCATTAAATGAGGTACACGTAGCACCAAATTGAGGTACCTATGAATACGACCTTCATGCCCATTTTACACTGTAACTCAGAATACAATTGAGGACATTTACGGCTCATTCGTGCTGTACGGTCACATATCATAAGAATTTGCTTCAGTGTATCAGGAATTGAACATATAGATGCTGTCATTATCAATCAAGGAGTAGAGAATATGATTAAAGAAAACTGTTCCAAATCATTCCATCATTTGCCAAACTGAAAGAATCATACAATGTCATGTGTCCGTTTATATATTGCACGGGGCAGCTTTTGTTGGTGCATTAACGTCTTTTTTGCATGCAGAAAACATGATTTTCCCTTTATCGGTTCACGAATAAATCCCTCATGAATTGCAGCTAAACCGCACGTCAATTTTGAGAATTCTGGAGTCATAATATAAGAACCAATATGGTATCCATGGGTATCCATTTACAATGGTAAAGTTCTCAGTGGCGGTGTCTGCTTTTTGACTTGTTTGACTTTTAGGATAGTCCTGCAGCCATCCAGCAGCTTGCCTAAATATTGCCTCAGGTAAACTCTCGCGCATTAGCGCACCTGCCAACTGTGCAGATTTAGGAACTGTACAGATTCTTGGGTAAGAAATAGGAACAGTTCCCTTTTCTGAAAATCCTGATGAAGTTAAACTCAATCATAAGTATAACAAAAATCAACAATAACAACAACAACAACAACATAATAACGCTAGATATTCTCTCCTGTATTTCCTCATTAAATTTGATGATTTAAGCCTTTGAGCCTTCCTTGTATCCTACAGTAGTCATTTCTTACTTCCCAAGGTTGGCAGGTATGCATTAGGCTTCACAGCATTTTCATCTTTCAGGTGACGAAAGCCTTACATGTTGTAGGTATGAAACGATGCGCATTCATGAGATCCTAATTGTTATATTGTGTTCATCTTTGTATGATATGGATTGTAATGTGTAGTTTCCCTGTTGCATGTGTCCATAGCGTACAGGCAACATGGTAATTTACTAGAAACATGATGTTACATAGCTAATTTGCTATATTGTGTTCATCTTTGTATGATATGGATTGTAATGTGTAGTTTGCCTGTTGCGTGTGTCCATAGCGTACAGGCAACATGGTAATTTACTAGAAACGTGATGTTACATAGCTCTCATAACTACGGTCAATTAAATCCAACATTGCAGAAACAACGGCTGACAAATTGCCGAGAGATAAATTGTTGCATTAAATCATCGACAGACGACAATATGTTAGAAGTATTAAGACAGCATGGCAAAAGCTATTAGGGCACAGTTTTGGGGATACACTCTAAAAATATTCTACTCAACAGGAGTAAAAAGGTGACAACTCAACAAATTGAGTAAAATATTACTCAAATTGAGTAGATAATACCCAACATTGAGCTCATAATAATAAATATTACCCTTAAGGTTGGGTACTAATTATCAATATGAGCTCAATGTTGGGTATTATTAACTCAATTTGGGGATTTTTTTACTCATTTTGTTGAGTTGTGACCTTTATACTCCTGTTGAGTAAAATATTTTTAAGAGTGTACTATGTACTAGTCAGAGTACGTAAAGCATTTCAAACATCTCCAATAACATCTCCTGACCTATAGAAATGATTGTTCCACTGCATTTTTGCAACAATCTAACACGCCAGGGTATTCAAGATGCAATTCTCATGGGTAACAGTTTCTTGTCAAGAATTTGAAGAGAAAGTCACGGATAATTTGGAAGCCTCTCTGTCATTTATCGTGTCACGTCAACTAAAGATAGTTGCGCTACGACACACTCGGGTATAGTTCAACAGCCTTTATTGTCATGTTATATCTTTGACCTCATATTAATCATGTTAATGAAAATGAGTTTGAAAACCAAATACACACAATGATCTCGTTTATGTGCGTATAAAGCTGAATTTATACGCGATCGCTTTTGCAGAAAAGCAATTCTTACGCACGCTCAGTAGTGGATTAATTCAAAATAATAATTATTGACAGCAATGGTTGTTCTAAAATGCATTTAGAATAGTTTTGATTGTCGTCTGCAATCGCTATCGCCGAGATCATAAATAAAGTATAAATGCAAAAGCGACGAGCGATGTATCGCAAAATTCGGCCACTACCCATCGCTTTCCAAAAGCGGTGCATCGAAATCGCTCGGCGATCGAGTATAAATTCAGCTTTATGCACAGCCTGTATACATTGTATGTCTCGTCACAAGTTGAGGTAACGCTATTAGATTTCACGCTGGCAGATTCGATAACCTAATCCTGCGGGGCGTATACACACGCGTAGAAAGGTGATTTGTCCGTATGCTGACAACGCAACCGCGTAAACGCATCGATTAGAATCTGCTACTGCAAAGTTCAACATGGCGTTACTCTCAACTTGAGACGAGACAGACTAGTCTGTGGTTGAAGGCCGTGTTCCATTTTACTTATTCATACGAATTTTACAATTCTCGCTATTCGCAATAAGGGAGCCGCCAGCGGTTTGCGATGTAATCGTGATGTATCATGGGAAAATCGTGATGTATCATGGGAAAACGGTCGACATTTTAGCAAGTCCGCGCAATACGAATATTACCATGCTATTACAAGGAACACGTGACAAAATTTTTAGTTTGTCAATATAACGCGTATTACACCAAATCGATAGACTAAAAAATTAATTGTGCACATTTCCTCACATTATTAAGTATTGTAATATCGATTCGCGTAACACTTGATGTCGACCTTTGACAAACTAAAAAATATTGTCACGTGTTCTAACACGATTACATCGCAAATCCAAACCGCGGCGCCCTTATTGCGAATAGCGAGAATTACCAGTCAAGACAAGACAAGACAAGACAAGACAAGACAAGACAAGACAAGACAAGACAAGACAAGGCAATTAGATATGGTTTAGGAAGATATGATTAATTTGAGTTTTAGCTCATGTGTGAACTTGGGAAGTCTTTGATTGCACAAAGGTGGCAATATCTTAATCCTCCTGATCTAAAGTCTGCACAAAAAGTAACGCAGCTGTTATAAATACGCCTATAGCTTCAGAACTAATAACTGTTTTCACAATATTTCAACATAGAGAGAAGGATGATTTATTTTCGCGCTTTATGATACCCCATTTGTCAACTATCGTTCAACATTAACAACGCAGAAGTGCTTTTGAAGAAAAATACCCGAATTTAAAAGTTGCAGTTTACAGCGAACAATGGTTATTATGCTAGCACTGTAGCACGTAAAGCACGCCATTATCTTCGTGCTTACTTCAAATCAATACAAATAGCTGCAACTTTTAAATTCGGGTATCTTTGTTTCAAAACAATGCTGTATTGTTAATATTGAACAAAACTGGACAAATTGCGTATCAAAATGCGTGTAAATAAATTATCCTTCTTTTTATGTTAAAATATTATGAAAATTGTTACTAGTTCTGAAGCTATAGGCGTATTTATACCAGCTGCGTTACTTCTTGTGCAGACTTTACATTAGAATCAATAAACAGTGGAAGAAATAAACCAAAACCGACAAAAAGGCGTCATGCAACAGTCTTCTGCCAGACAAAATCAAGCATGTTACCATGCTCTCTGATCCTCTCAATCTTTTTGCACCTAAGGGAAATCACTGTTCAATAGAATCAAATCCATCTACTATTTGTCTCAATAAAAATAAACCCTTTATAAAGTCAAATAATACATAAAATGAAAAAAGTCACTCCCTTCACAAGAAATCAAAGATTTAGTACACAATTATAGTGTACTATAGCAGTGTATCAAAGGGATGTGCCCTTCTATCATCACAAACCTGCTTCTGACGGTAAAATCGTGTTTCTGTCGACAAAACCAACGACCCACGTGAATGGCACCTTTGTGTTTGATGACCGTGCGAAATACAATGAGATATACAAGACGACGTTTAGTTCATTCAACGTGTTCGATAGTCAGTGATAGTAGTAATTTGACAATATTGTTGCTATTAAGGGTATACGATGTATTGTTGGTCGAAGCAGCAGAAAAAAAGTAGTTCACAGCATCTTGCGAATGGTAGCGAGCTTTAGTTCTTGAGTTATGTTGTAAAGAGGGCTAAAACAACAACACTTTTGTAAATAATATATTGATTCAGATTATGAAAGTCGATTTGTTTTGGCTGCTTCGACCAACAATACCTCGTTTACCCTTAACCGTAGTATTGCTTTTCAGTGAGAATGTTCCGACGACGATACTCTCGGCAAACAGTGTCCGAAGTCTCCTTATTTTTTGATTCACATAAATATATTACCAGTATATTAATGATGCAGAAACAGCAGCATTCAATGCCGAGGGTGGACAAAATGTTTCATATTCTGTTTAAATATATGTGAACTGTAGAGGGTTGAGTGATAATTCTAAGAGAAGAGATGTTTTTAATTATTTAAGGACTTTATATTTGTACTTCTGAGTTGACAGACTATAGATAACTAAAACTAAGCTAATCACGATTCAAATCAAACATTCAATTACTTTAAATTGCTTTATGTTTTTAGCGTGATAAAGATTTATGATCAAAACGAACTGTAGACTGAATTAAGATTGTTACCTCTTATATCATATTCAATCTTAAAGTTGTGAATATACTATATTATATTCAAAACGTTTGAGCAGAATTCTTTTCTTTCTTCAGAAGCACTTGTACATTTTTACCTCAATTTCAAATTCAAAATTTAATGATAAATATAATTATATACGTTTTTGTCGTCTGTTCGTGGGAAAGGCTAATGTTTTATTCCGTTCTGAGTAACCAGACATACGAATAAATCTCGTAAAACTCTTTTATTATACTATTTAAACCTGTACTAGTTCAGGTTCAGTCGTGAAAGGTCGCATACCTTTATGTAAATTTTGTACATTGAGTGTGTGTGAGTGGGAGAGTATTTTACATAGATATTTGAAAAAGTGGCATGTCTACTTTGTGATGATATTTGTCAATGTTTTGTTGATAAGTTGGGTTTTTCAAATTTTGAATTGATTGCGGCGATAATCAATTTTTCAGCTTCATCTATTACGGATCTTGTTTGTGTAAGGTTCTTAAGACAGTGAGATAATACCATTGTGACCTGGTCAAAGGTCACCATGGTCGAAATGCGCTAAATAGCGTGACGAAACACAAATTGTCATTTCAATAACTACAGTAACTATCACCATTTCTGTTTGAGGGTGTGATTTGTTTGGTATGGAATCGTTAGCGTTTCATAATGCGAGTGAAAGAATGTTTTACACTGGTATTCCAAGAAGTGGTAAATCTACATTGTGGTGATAATTGTTAACCATAACCAAACCAAACATCACTGGTCCTCAATTCACAAAGCATATATACAAGCGCAAGTATGCCACGTGGTGCGATTGCATGCGATTGTCATTAGGGCACGGAAAGGTAGAGCCTCTTACAAAGGTATCCCCGTACGCGTGTCTGGCACCCGAGTGTCCGTGGTTCAAAATCGCACCCAAGAATAAAAGTTAAGGGATGGGGTAATTTATTTTTAAATTGGGGAGAAATGGGAGGATTTTGGCATGTTTGGTTTGATTGTTTGCCTAGCAATATTGATACAGTACACAATTGATGGTGCATATTAAGGACCAAACTCTATATATTTTATATTTGAGCATGATCACTTCTGTAAGGTCATGGGGAATTATGCAAATCGGCGTTTATATTTCATGTTGCATATCGGCTCACGCACTTTTTTTTTGTACCCAGTATTTCACAAAGTCCCTGTACTCTGATGACCCTATGACTTTTTGCTGGTATGTTGAGCACTTTTAACAAATAATTATAGTACTTACCTCCTACTTTAGGAACGTGCATATGCCTTAATGTATGTCGACCATGTCAACAACTCAGTGTAGTTTTACATGGTTGGAAAATTCTATTTCCTTTCGCTATTTTGCCAATCAAAGTTCATAAATTGTCCAACTTTTTGACAAAAAGAGTTCTGCCACCATTCCGGTAGCAAGGAAACACAAATTTATGTGTATTCAGTGCGTCCTTTGCGTTTAAATAGTTCAGTTTATTGTCAAGTTGTGCTTCTATACGCCATATTTACGAAATTGATGATACAAGCTGATACGGAATTTTAAAACCCAAATTTCTTGAAATATACATTACCTTTTCAACTTCTCGCCACGAAATTGGATTCATAAGAAGGTCAAATACAAGCCTTTCATCATCTCGATTGGTGTCTTTTGTTAGTATTATTCCATATTTTGCTGGTAGAAGTTCAATGAAACACTCCATAATTCACGACTCCTGTCACTTGTGTTATAAACTCGATGTGTTTATTATATTGTCACTCTTGGTCCGCGACTAATCGCAGGGACCGGTCTATTAGCTATTCTATACACTTTTCAATAGCCTTATTGTGATGTGCGGGAGTTTTAAAAGCCGAGCCATGAACAAAATATAATGCGAGCACCCGGGGGCATCAACTTTAGAAGTGACGGTATGTGCCTGTCAATATATGCACCTCTTCTGAAGCCGACTATACCCGATGACCATGCACCTTCAGTTTTCAAAATATTATACCCAATGACCCCTTTTTCATTTTGATTGTACATAATGACCCCTTTTTTTTAAAATCAAAAAAACCCCAACGTTTTGTACTGATATGCCCCTACTTCGCGACGCTTGTAGGCACATACCCATCAATTCTAAAGTTGAGTGCCCCGGGGCGAGCGCATACTGCGGGCCAATGAACAATGAGATAGCGGCTTTTCTGATATCGCTTTGAGGAACTGTTGAAGTATAAATCTGCCAACGAGTAGGAGGAGCACAAAACAACAGCTAAAAATCATATTCCAGCAGCATGTAAATTTTTTTTGATTTTTTTAATGACGAGTTATTATATGGTAGAATAGGAGTTAGAGCAGAGTGAGGTATTTGGGATATGGGGATATGTTTGAAGTCGACATGGTCGATGGCGTGTGGATTTGTGGATGTGGATGCTACGCGGTGTGTGAGGTGTGGGGTGTGGGGGTGTGTGTGTATTAAGGGTTGCGGGGTGAGGAGTTAGAAGTGAGAGTTCGGATTCAGAGAGTCATTGGTTAAGGTTTAGGTGTTATAGGGCTAGGTTTAGGTTTACGATTAAAGCTTAGGTTATAAGTTAGTGAAGTTTAGGGTATAGAACAAAATTACTGGGTTTTGGACTAATGACCTCAAGAATATCGGCGTGTAACCCATAACTTACTGACACTGTCTTGAATATTAATTAAGTTTCATCCTAATTGTGAACAAAAAGAAAGACTCTAAGATAGGTTAAGAAGAATATAACGTCACAATCTGTATTATTATTCAAGGTTGTAACGTGTGTCTATGCTGTCATGTACCTGGCAACAGACACGCCCCCGGTACAAACAGATGAAATTTGTAGAAAAGCGTGATTTTGACAAAAAACATTAAAAAATGATACTTTAAGGTATTGTTTTTTTAATTTTTGTATGGCAGATCATCATACATACACATGTGCTGAGGTCAAAAAGGTAACACTTTTGTTTTTGACCCCTGACTCACCTGTCATTCCAAACAACCCCTTAACGTCTTCGTCTGTGTAGGAGGGTGTGTGTGCTTGAATGAGTAATGGGGTGTGTTTCGAATCATAATGTGGATGGGAGAGTATTTTACATTTTTCAAGAAGTCTGAATCCTACATTGTGGTGGTAATGGCCAATGGTCAGCCCTATAGAAACTATCCCATTCTCTTTTCTTTCTTTCCTTGTGTTTATCGGGTGTGTGGATGGGTGTGTGTTGGGCGTGCGTGGTTGGGGGTGTGTTTGTTGGTGTGTGCGAACGTGGCTGGATGCGTTTTTCATAAATATTTGTGAAGCAAAAACCTACTAAGATAGTCGAACATAATGAATGCAGGTACACACAGTCCCTGACTCCACCTCTCGTACAGCAAGCATTTTAATTTAATTGTGATCCTTCATTTTCTTGCTTAAGATTATGTATAATGTTTCAAACAGTTTGGCGGTCCCTTGCAATTACTTTGAATTATCCCGGCGGCTGACGAGTCATTTGACCACTAATACGCTTCGTTCTATACTACGAATGCAAAGTACGAAGATATCCTGTATCTCGGTTTTTTTTGTTACGTTTCTGCTGAATTCTAAATGTCAAAATATGAAGGTGTAACGAGAGAGAAAGAAAATTCCAACGCACTAAAGCTGGCTTTATACTCCGTCGCTGACGAGCGATTGATATGTAACTAATGAGGTAGGACGCTTTTTGCTGCTTCGGAAATTAATTGGTCAAATATCAGTCGCTCGTCTCGCTGAGCGATGGAGTGTAAATTCAACTGAAAGAATGTGTTTATGTAAATGTTAGTGTCACATTTTCAAGTAAAGCTGTTTGTTGTGAATAAATGAGTTTATGTCTCTTAATAACCACTGGGGAAATCCACAGGCATGTTTTACATTCAATTAAATAAATTCATTATATTTATTTAGTGATTCTTTACACCATTATTTATTGAAAATGATTGATGTTAACATGAACCATCTGCTTATAGTTACAATGATTGCATAGTGGCTACAGTTGTGATTCAAGACGGTGAATTAATCCCTTTGTGAGTTCCTTAACTCATGCCCTTTCAAAAAATATATCAAAAACGTTAAACTATAATAATCTTTCAAATCAACATGGTGAGATGCATACCGTGATTCGCGTGAACAAGCATCATTAGATATATTTAAAAGTAGTGTTATTATTAAACAAATAAATAACGTCTTGTGGACAATTTGTAGTCTAATTTAATTGACGATCAAGAAGAGATTTGCCAGTGCGACTGTTTCCCCTTTTGACTAAATCCCGTTTCCATGGAAACTCAATTCTTCTAAATTCGCTGCATCAATGTCATGCCTTTTTTCCTGGCCACCATTTTGTTGTTGCGTCTCTGCAATATTTCCCAGCTGTAATTCTCTTTAAAATCGCTGATGGATAATTCCATGGGTATAATCTATTATTTCTGGTAGCTAATTAAGTAATTCATTCATTCATTCAAAACCGGAAAGAAACATTTTTGTGGATAAAATAAAAAAAGAACATTATATGAACAACAATGTATTATTTCGTGTAATTATTTTACTGAAAACAAAGGGCTATTTAATGACAACATATGAGAAGTCGTTTAATCGCAGCTTTATTTCTATTTCTGTTATTCTCATTTCTCCCCATTTTTGTCCCTTCCCTTCTAATCTCTCTATCACTCATTTGTTCGCAAGCTATTGCCATCTTCCCCCCTTTAGATGTCGGGTTGAACCGCAGACTTGATTTATATTTTCTGGTCAAGTGATTTCTTTGTTTAATTAGCTGATACATTTGGGTTATTTTGAGAAAACTGGATTTTTGTGTGCGAATTTTCAATTTCAATACATAACAACAATATCACTTCTAAATACGTTGATTTTGCCACTTTACTAAGTTGCATTCATGATGTTTCATGTTTGGTATGATGACCTCTAGTGACCTTTACATTTTCAGCAGCGCCCTCTATTTTCACCGAAATGTGGGATAGGCCGTTTTATATTGAGATATGCTCAGTTATTGTACTAAAATAGCAATTTCCTGCATCAAACTAGACACTCATGTGTGAAAATGCAATGTAGTATCTAAAGATCTTCACCTACACGATGTATTTTTAGTACTACTATGACCAAAATACACTGTAAAAATGGTTGATCAACATTTTGTACAGCGCTTCTTTCCAATAGCGAACATAGCAATTTGTAAAATACACTATTTGCGGTAAGATTTACAAACTTTCAAAAGGTTAGGTACGTAAGAGTTTAAACAAATTGTGCAGTGCAATATTTAAAAAAAACAGTTGTTGGGTTCAATGAATTGTATTTCAGGAGAATCGGAGCGATGTATATTGAAATACTGTGTAGGGGTGTGTGTGTGATCTATAGGATGTTCTCATTAAAGTGACGTGATCGACAGTGCCATTTATCAGGTTTCCAGGGTTTGACAATTTATAGTAAAAGCCAAGTTAAAGGCGTGATAAAACTAGGAATCGAATATAAAGTGAATATTTCACACATTAAACTAGATAGTTTGCCAAGGTGTTGCGGGTTTTTTCGTGGGAGCACGGTGGCCAAGTGGAACGGGCTCCGACTCATAATCGAAAGGTTGCGGGTTCGAGCCCCGGCGACGCCATAGTGTTGTGCCCTTGAGTAAGGCATCTCGATTACTCTTCTCCACTCAGGTGTATAAATGGGCACTGGTATTGTTAAATGCTGGGAAGGTAACAGACTCGCTGTGGAGAAGGTGTAGCGATCTCCCACAGCAACATTTCACGGTGGAGTCTGGCCTGAGAGAGATGGGTACTCCGTCATGCATGATGCACTCATGTCTACAGTAGAATTCATCTCGACCTTTGCAGGACTTAACCCCATTAAAAGCTATTAAACCAAGATAACACTCATTGAAACAGCTCAACTGATTAAATCGGATCTTCTCTGGCTGTGCACATGTGACTGTTTTCATGTGCGATATCGCAATAAAGTTTGCGTATTATAGCTTCAGTTGGGTAACCGATTATAAAGGAAACGAAAGGAAACAATGGTATGTGTACTTTTGTTCACGAAATGAGACAAAGACCTGCTTTTTGTTAACCAGCATTCTTCAAAATGAGCAACATAATGATTGTTGACTTAACACGGTTTGGAAATAATTTCTTCATATTTTTGGTGTTATCTGTCGTTTACATATCCTTCCTAAAACACAAAAGTGCGACCCTCTCCGAACATCTAAATTATCTAAAAATTTAGGACATGTTACAAAACTTTATTTTCTAGAACCTATTTAGAATAATTTAAATGTAGCTTTTACCGTTTTTTGTGGCATCCTTCAGAAGTGAGCGGTCCGATACCAATATTTTCGGTCAAATCTCCATTCAATTAACACGGGGAGTTGGCTAGCTATGCCTTGCCCTCACTCATATTTTACAAAAGTGCGACCATTTCTGAACATCTAACCTAGCTGTAATTTTAGGTCATGTTAGAGAAATATATTTGCTAGAAGTTTTGGAGAATAAATAAAATATTGGCTGGTTATTTTCACACAGTGCTGTTAACTAGGCAAGTGTCCATTCTCCCAACATACATCATTTGTAGAGGTCACGCGACAATGGTGAGAGCACTGTGTATTGTGTATAGGAAAACGGACAGTAACTGCAGTATGGTAAAAATACAGGTTCGACTCCTTTACCTGTTGCAATTAAACTGTGAATACATTAGATAAATTCCCCAAGGTTTTGAGGGGTTTCCCCAATGCAAATTCAGAGAAAGCAAAAAGAACTAATCATCTTGAATTATATCGACTTAAAGATATGCTCAAAATGATCATTGAACACATAGATCAATGTTATTGGCAAGAGAAAACCATGATAACTGATATGTCTCTATGATACGTGCGTTATAGCGATAACCTTATTATGTTGTCTACAAAGTATTTCTTTTCACGATTCATATATATCTTATTTGAATTTGGCGGGAAACTGGAAATATGGATTCCATGTACAGAAATTTTAACCGACCACGTGGAAAAGAGAATAAGGCAAAGGAGTAATCTGGCTAGTCTCAGGCTAGGGGTGGGTGGCAGATGTGCGTATTTTGTGTCAACCACAGATTAACAGGCAACAAACCTGGTTTAATCAGGTGTAAAGAAAGTTGTATATCATAATCAACCAGGCTTTATTGAAGCTTAGAATATAGCCTGTCGGATATTTTTTGACCGGACTAGCAACTAAATGATGCATTATAGGTGATTGGAGAATAAGATAGTAGATTTCTACTGTGATGTCATTGGATGTGAAGCCTCTAAACATGATGAGTTGGACAAATGTGTCTATATTTAAATTGAATAATTCAAAATCCAATTCCAGCGGTGGTAAGTTGCTTGGGTAATGACTTTGAAACATCATCCACAGATTAAATTCAGACTTCTCATTTTCTGACAGAAAGGTGGATCGTTAGACCAATATTGTCAACTTTGTTTTTCTGAATTGATTTGAGAAAACGAATAGAGGTTGAAGAAAAAAAAACCATCTGACAAATACAATAACGTATTGGCCTATAGTAAATACAAGTGCCCTTTTATGAGTGACATTATTGAAACAAAGACATCGCTTTAAACTAAGATCTGTTTAACATATAGCCTATGGACTAGCTGGATACTTGCAGGAAGATATGCACCTCTATTCATCCCTGGACTCTGGATATCATTCATTCCGTTCTGCCCTTGATATTACTAGACTTGCCATACCCTCTACTACACGGGATTGGTCTTTTTTAAAATCTTATGTGCCCATGTACATGTATATAGAACAATAGTCTAGGCCCCCACACTCAACAGTTTTAAAAGGAAGGATTAAGTCTCATTTGGTTCTATATGGCTAATCATTGAAGCAAGCTTAGCAACTAAATGATGAATTATGGGTGATTAGAGAACATGATTGTACATTGTATCGTGAAGGCTTTAAAAATGATGATCCAATTCCAATTGAGACCTGAGCGCAAGAAGACCGTAAGTCCAATTGGCCCCTTAACATGTATACACTAAAGTTGCGTATAGTTTCGTATAGTTTGGTAATGTTTCATACATGTTCCGGGCCAAAACAAATCTTTCACAACCTTTCATGATGTTTTCACCCTGGAACATGTATTAAACATTATAAAACCCTAAGAAACTATACGTAACTTTAGTGTATACATGTTGAGGGGCCAAGTGGACTTACGGTATTCTTGCGCTCAGGTCTTCAATTTAACAACATATTAAAGTAATCAGACTTCCGCTCTTACCATGGTTAATGTATAATTTAGTAAATGAACAAATAGATTATTCCGTCCTTCGCAGGGGGTTACGCCGTCGGGCACGTGTACAGTCATATAATACATGTAAACGGAGTCATTCTCGAAAAGAGGGCTGATATAGAACGCAATGCTTTGACACTGATTAATGGCTGTCCACTATAAATGGTTTTTTTAAATGAAGACACAATTTTCGCAAATCTTCTATTGCATTCTCGAAGGATTCTAAAAACATCAAACTTCGAGTGTAATTAATAAAACCGCAGACTTTGGTTATGTTTGCCATTCGTGGAGGACTCTAAAAACATCAAACTTCGAGTACAATTAATAAAACCGCACTTGTGAGATGTTTGAATACCGACGTGAAGGACTCTAAAAATAATAAAATTGCAAACTTTGGAGATGTTTGCATGTTAACATGATATCAACAACAAATATGATAAATGCAAAAAATAATAATAAAGTGATGTTCACATCGTTTTCAGCATAGTCACAAAAAGGACAACTTTTCACAAAAAGGACAACTTTTCACCAAAAGGACAACATTCGATTCACCGGGAAAGTTATTTCAATATTATTATAATTACAAGGTTGCTGTTTATCAAAAGTGAGCAATTTCATGTCAGAATAGTGGATCGTTAGACCATTACTGTCATTTTGAATTTATTTCAGAAAAAAGAATAGATGCCTTATTTTTTTATAGTATATAATTGCCTTTTATAAGTGACATGTTGAAACTACGACATAGTTAGTATATCCTCTTAAGATTAACACATATCCTTGGATACCTGCAGGAAGATATGCACCTCTATTCATCTCTGAACACTGGATATCATTAATTTCGTTTTGCCCTTGATATTACTAGACTTGCCATACCCTCTACTACACGGCATCAGGCCGTTGCAACTCATATGCTAGCGCAATACAAAAAGGTGGCGACAGCGTCGGCTTTCCTGTGTATTACCCTGCACTAACATGGCGTCCAATGGCGTCTCCCGGGCAGGGCCATTTTGGAAAAGTAAAGAAAAATGCTGCTGCCACCACGATAGTACTAAAAGCTACGTAAAAAAATATGCGTAGTGCTGTGGAGACTTACTTTAACATGACGTCACGAATATGCTAATTAAAGAAAAATGCTGCTGCCATCTACGTCCACATGTTGCAAGCGTGACGATCGCCTGGCCTCACATCGACGAACGGAGTTTCAATTCCATCGCACTACGTGCTCTATTATACTTATTCCATGACGGCATTGGCATTTTTATCTTATGCATGTTATGTGCCCATGTATGTGGAACAATAGCACACTCACCAGTTTTCACAATAATTCTTAAATCTCATTTGCTTCTATAAACTGTTGGTTTTTTCTATTGTTTTTGTATTTGATATGCTTTGTAGTTTTAAGTAATTTTATTAATGCGTCTTGTATTAAACACATCCCAAAAAATAATTACCCCTTTATGACGAGGCGATAACTCAAAATCTATGCATCCAATTTTACACTGAAATACCTAAAAGATGCCCAGTTTAGTATTTTAAATGTTGGCGCATCATTTTGTCTTGCCATTGTGACCCTTTAATTAAAAAAGATGTAGACTATGCCATAGTCGAATTTTGAGAAATTTAGAAATAGGCATTCTAAGTGATCATTTGTGTCCTGCCTTACTTTTGTTTTTTTAATATTTTTTGAAAGAGGGCTCCCTTCATGCCTACCAGTGATTTTCTAGCAGTCCGTTTTATTTTCATGATTTTGGAGAATTGCTCACGTTACTCACGAAAAATCAAGCTAACAGAGGGCGTACGGTGACTGAATAGATCAGGAAAATCTATCAATTGTGCACACAATCGGAGTTTTAAATGCAAAGGTAATTCTGAATTATGCACAATGGCAAGTGGACTACGGAGAAGTCTAAAAAAGATGCAGATTTAAATGTTGCACCTAAACCCATTGAAAATGCTCCTTTTTTGGTGCTTAAGTACCTGTTTGTCAATGATCACCACGGGCCACCTTGACCAGTCATGTGGAGAATGTAATGGTAAATGTGTTACCATTGTGACCCTTTTAATTTAAAAAAGATTTAAATGTTGCATTGAAAATGTTCCTTTTTGGTGCTTGAGTGCCTGTTTGTCAATGATCACCACGGGCCACCTTGACCAGTCATGTGGAGAATGTAATGGTACGCTGACCTGAGTATCATTTGGTCCAACTTTTAATTCTGCATCTTTTTTCAGGTGTCTTTGTAAGTTGTATAACAAAAATGGTGTTCCTTTTTTGCTATTGCAGTTTTAAAATTGAATGCATAGATTTGAAGTAATTGCCTCGTAATAAAGGGGGAACTAGTTTATGTGTTTACTATGCTATAAACCAAAATACACTGTCAAATTGGTTAATTAGCATTTTCCATAACGTTGTTTTCTATAACAATGTAGCAACTGTTTAAAAATGATTTGTTCCAACTTTGAAAAGGTTACGTAAAATTTTGATCAAGTTACGTATTGGTTCGAAAAACAATTGTTGGGTTCACTGAATTGTATTTCAGGGGGATCGGATGAGGATGTTCTCATTAAATTGACGTGATCTACTGTGTCATTTATCAGGCTTACAGGGTTTAACAATTTATATATAGTATAAGCCAATGCTTGTAACTTCAATATGTCACATTATAACTGTGAATAAGGCTTCGAAAAAACCCTCACAACCGACACAAATTTTCTGTTTTGGGAAAATTGTTTTTTTTTTAATTTTTTGCTAAAATCATGTAAAATTCCGTCTTGGGGACAACATTTATTGATTTTGACCGAAAATCTTTGAAAAAAAAACTAGAACATTTTTAAAATGCAGTGTGTTTGCAAAAAAACTTTTGTTGCCAAATTTGCAAGCTTTTGGAGATATTTAAGGTCTTTTTAGCCTCTGGCAAATCCTACTCGAAAAGTCCATCGCCCGTAAAACAGGGCTTGTTTCGTCACCTAAACTATATAGTTTTCTAGGGTTTTGCGTAATTTGCATGAACAGGTTTCTTCCCAATGCAAATTCAGGAAAAGTGAAATCAGATACCCTCTTGAAATATAATACAACGACGTTATAAAAAATCACTTCAAAATAGTCATTGAACACATAAATCAGTTTAATAAGTTAATTGCAAGAGAAAACGTTCTTAAAATCATGATAACTGATATGTGTGCTTCATAGCGATAACCCTATAATGTCGTATGCAAAGTCGGGAAATGGACGCAACATAGAGATTTATTAACCGACCACGTGGAAAAGAGAGTAAGGCAAATGAGTAATCGGGCTAGCCTGAGGGGTGCATATGTGCGTATTGTGTGCCAACCACAGACGCTGTACTATCTAACAAACCTGGTTTAATCAGGGCTATAAATTCAAAGAAAATTGTATTTCATAATAAACAAGGCATTATTGAAGCTTGGATAAAGCCTGTCGGATAATTTTTGTGTGATTTCTACCATATGTACATCGCTGCTCACTGAAGTTAGCTTAGCAACTACATGATGCATTATAGGTGATTGGAGAAAAAGTTTATACTGTGATGTGAAGCCTGAAATATGATGAGTTGGAAAAACATTTATATATTTAAAGCCTTGAATAATACAAAATCAATATTTTTGTTTGGATGACAAACTTTCCCCAAGCTGGGAAAGCATATGTGATATTTTTTTGCAAATGTAAGCGATATAGCGATGCCAGGAGCGTGCTCTAAATCACCAGAGAAGATGTAATAAAGAGGAGGGTCAACGGAATTATATCCTTGAGATAATCCTGTAGGTAATCCTGTCTATTCATAGTCCTTTATTCTCAAGTAGTTAGACATCCATTTGAAATATCCTATGATGTTATGTGTGTGACCGCCCATGGTTGACCAATTTTCACTTCAGAATTGAAAATATTTCCAATGTTTCTATAGAGAATTTGTTAAAAAGTATGAAACATTTTCGAAAAGAGGGCTGATATAGAACGCAATGATTTGACACTGATTAATGGCTGTCCACTATAAATGGTTTTTTTAAATGAAGACACAATTTTCGCAAATCTTCTATTGCATTCTCGAAGGATTCTAAAAACATCAAACTTCGAGTGTAATTAATAAAACCGCAGACTTTGGTTATGTTTGCCATTCGTGGAGGACTCTAAAAACATCAAACTTCGAGTACAATTAATAAAACCGCAGACTTGTGAGATGTTTGAATACCGACGTGAAGGACTCTAAAAATAATAAAATTGCAAACTTTGGAGATGTTTGCATGTTAACATGATATCAACAACAAATATGATAAATGCATAAAAAATAATAATAAATTGATGTTCACATCGTTTTTAGCATAGTCACAAAAAGGACAACATTCGATTCACCTGGAAACTTATTCCAATATTATTATAATTACAAGGTTGCTGCTTATATCAAAACTGAGCAAATTCCTGTCAGAATAATGGATCGTTAGACCATTACTGTCATTTTGAAATTATTTCAGAAAAAAAGAATAGAGGCTTGACAAAAAAATAAAAGATTCATCTGACATAAACATTGTAACGTATAGTAAATATAATAATTGCCTTTTATACGTGACATGTTGAAACTACGACTGGTTAGTATATCCTTTTAAGATTAACACATATCCTTGGATACCTGCAGGAAGATATGCACCTCTATTCATCTCTGGTCACTGGATATCATTCATTCCGTTCTGCCCTTGATATTACTAGACTTGCCATACCCTCTACTACACGGCATTGGTCTTTTTATCTTATGCATGTTATGTGCCCATGTATGTGGAACAATAGCCCACTCACCAGTTTTCACAATAATTCTTAAATCTCATTTACTTCTATAAACTGTTTGTTTTTTCTATTGTTTTTGTATTTGATATGCTTTGTAGTTTTAAGTAATTTTATTAATGCGTCTTGTACTAAACACATCCCAAAAAATAATTACCCCTTTATGACGAGGCGATAACTCAAAATCTATGCATCCAATTTTACACTGAAATACCTAAAAGATGCCCAGTTTAGTATTGCAAATGTTGGCGCATCATTTTGTCTTGCCATTGTCACCAATTAGAGAAGATGCAGATTTAAATGTTGCACCTAAACCAATTGAAAATGTTCCTTTTTGGTGCTTGAGTGCCTGTGATCACCACGGGCCACCTTGACCAGTCATGTGGAGACTGTAATGGTAAATGTGTTGCCATTGTGACCCTTTTAATTAAAAAAAGATTTAAATGTTGCACCTAAACCCATTGAAAATGTTCCTTTTTGGTGCTTGAGTGCCTGTTTGAAAATGATCACCACGGGCCACCTTAACCAGTCATGTGGAGAATGTAATGGTACGCTGACCTGAGTATCATTTGGTGCAACTTTTAATTCTGCATCTTTTTTTCAGGTGTCTTTGTAAGGTGTCACCATGGCTAACAAAGTTGGAGCTATCCAGACAAATGAAGTATCAAAAGTTGTATAACAAAAATGGTGTTGCTTTTTTGCTATTGTAGTTTTAAAATTGAATGCATAGATTTGAAGTAATTGCCTCGTAATAGAGGGGGAACTAGTTTATGTGTTTACTATGCTATAAACCAAAATACACTGTAAAATTGGTTAATGAGCATTTTCCATAACGTTGTTTTCTATAACAATCTAGCAACTGTTTAAAAATGATTTGTTTCCAACTTTGAAAAGGTTACGTAAAATTTTGATCAAGTTACGTATTGGTTGGTAATACAGTTGTTGGGTTCAATGAATTGTATTTCAGGGGGATCGGTGTGATGTAAATATCCATATTGAAATACGGTGCGTATAGTGATATATAGGATGTTGTCATTAAATTGACGTGATCTACAGTGTCATTTATCAGGCTTACAGGGTTTGACAATTTATAGCATAAGCCAATGCTTATATAACTTGAATATGTCACATAATAACTGTGAATAAGGCTTCGAAAAAAACCTCACAACCGACACAAATTTTCTGTTTTGGGAAAATTGTTTTTTTTTTAACTTTTTGCTAAAATCATGTAAAATTCCGTCTTGGGGACAACATTTATTGATTTTGACCGAAAATCTTTGAAAAAAAAAACTAGAACATTTTTAAAATGCAGTGTGTTTGCAAAAAAACTTTTGTTGCCAAATTTGCAAGCTTTTGGAGATATTTAAGGGTCTTTTTAGCCTCTGGCAAATCCTACTCGAAAAGTCCATCGCCCGTAAAACAGGGCTTGTTTCGTCACCTAAACTATATAGTTTTCTAGGGTTTTGCGTAATTTGCATGAACAGGTTTCTTCCCAATGCAAATTCAGGAAAAGTGAAATCAGATACCCTCTTGAAATATAATACATCGACGTTATAAAAAAAATCACTTCAAAATAGTCATTGAACATATAAATCAGTTTAATAAGTTAATTGCAAGAGAAAACGTTCTTAAAATCATGATAACTGATATGTCTATAGCATATGTGCTTCATAGCGCAATGGACGCAACATAGGAAATGGACGCAACATAGAGATTTATTAACCGACCACGTGGAAAGAGAATAAGGCAAATGAGTAATCGGGCTAGCCTCAGGGATGCATATGTGCGTATTATGTGTCAACCACAGACGCTATACTAGCTAACAAACCTGGTTTAATCAGGGCTATAAATTCGAAGAAAATTGTATATCATAATAAACAAGGCATTATTGAAGCTTGGATAAAGCCTGTCGGATAATTTTTGTGTGATTTCTACCATATGTACATCGCTGCTCACTGAAGTTAGCTTAGCAACTACATGATGCATTATAGGTGATTGGAGAAAAAGTTTATACTGTGATGTGAAGCCTGAAATATGATGAGTTGAAAAAATATGTGTATATTTAAAGCCTTGAATAATACAAATTAAATCAATATTTTTGTTTGGATGACAAACTTTCCCCAAGCTGGGAAAACATATGTGATATTTTTGTGCAAATGTAAGCGATATAGCGATGTCAAGAGCTTGCTCTAAATCACCTTGGGATGAAATCAAAACTCGACCGGCGGTTGACAGGCGGTTCCGTCCGGTTACCGTTGTTTAGAACAATATAATCCGGCCGGTTTGAGTTTTGATTTCTTCCCTACGTATATACATTTGTCTTTTTGTGAGATATTTAAACCAAAACCTATTAGTTTAGCTCAATTGGTAAGGCGTAATAGACTTCTGACCATTGGTGTTTGTTCGAGCCCCGGCACAGTTCCTGTTTGTTGAGCTAATTGCTTTAATATTACTCCCATTCACCCGTGTGTGGGGAATTGACTACGTAATACGGTAATCACACACTCAAGGCTATAGGTCAACCGCACGTATCCACTCCTTTCGAAAGCCGTATCTTGCTAAACAAATGTATATAGGCCAAAATATCACATTTAATATCTCTAGTCCGAATATAGAATAAGGCTCGCTAACCCTAACCCTAACCTAACCCTAACCTTAACTTTAACCCTAACCCTAAACCCTTACCCTAACCCTACACTAACCCTTATTCTATATTCGGACTAGAGAACCTTCGGACTAGCTAACTTAATTTGGTTTTTGGACTAGCAACACTTCGGACTAGAGAACCTTTGGACTAGCGACCCTTCGGACTAGAGAGAGGTCACGCATAAATAAACGTTTACACAGGCATGCTATTGATAAATGGAGATCTAACGTATGTTGCCTGTAATGTTGTAATAGAGAGATTGCGATTTCCAAACGTAGTATCGAACGTACGTGGAATCTATTCAAAATCACTCTCCTGTGACGGGGTTTTGAATAGATTCCACGTACGTTCGATGCTACGTTTGGAAATCGCAATCTCTCTAATGTGCATTATTGAACGCACGTTGTACGAACACAAATGTGACCATCCACCATGAAGTGGTAGTAAAGTCGGCTCTAGATCATTTTCTGTTTATTGCAGATTTTAAAAAAATGCACTTTCAGCTTTAAAATGACACCTCAACCAGCTTCATCGGACATCTGGAAGTGAAGTTATGGTTCATCAAAGGTCAAATTCTTATTATATTTTACATAGAAATTCATACTGTTTTTGACTGTATCTCAAAATGGAAAATGCCGACTTTACGACCAGTTTGTGGTGGATGGGCACAAATGTGGCACAAATCAAAACGTTATTCGGTTTCAAATGCTATTCCAGATCAATATATAGTGAGAGAATTGGCAAATAACTTGGCCACTCATAAATCCACAGAGTATACCAATGTGTTATATGCATCGCTGTGTTTTTCAATTATTTTAGCTGGTACGAGTAATGCACTTTGAATTTGTGACAATTTCAAAATAACGTTATATTTGCTATTCATAATATTAGAACGTTTTTCAATGTAAATTCATCATTTAGAATATCATTTAGGGGTACCAACATCGTCATAAAACAAATTAAAAAAAGAACAGATATCGTTATAATTGATCAAAATCACTAGATCAAAATGCTCACATTGTGAACCTCATAAGCTAATTATAAAAATACATTATAAGATCATAGAAACGATATTGTTTTCATATTAAAGTACATTAATTGCTTATCACCTCATCTTAATGTACGCTATCATAGCTACTATATCATATATGCACTCTCAATTGATAAAGCGTGTAAAGATGAAAAGGTCTGATAAAACACATCTTAAGGTGACGATTACTGATAATCCCTAAATCAAAATACTCTCACTGTGAACTTCATCAGCTAATTATAGAAATACATTATAAGATCTTAGAAACGATATTGGGTTTTTTTCATATAAAGTATATTAATTGCCTATCACCTCATCTTAATGTACGCTATCATAGCTACTATATATGGACTCTCAATTAATAAAGCGGAAAGGTCTGATTAAACAGATGTTAAGGTTATTAATTATTTTAAACTGTTGTGATTTGGTAGTTCACAGCATCTTACGAATGGTAGTGAGCTTTGAGAAAAAACTGCATTGCTCAATTCATAGCGAGTGTGTAGAAGAATTAAAATATCACAGATATACTTTTATAGGTGCTGCGGTTCTTGAGTTACGTTGTAAAGAGGGCTGAAACAACAACACTTTTGTAAAACGTACATAACTCATTAACAACAATAAATTAAGCAAGTTTTCAAAGCATACGATTTATAGAATGGACTTTTGCAAAACATCAAGGTGTTAATTTTCAATAATATATTGATCTAGATAATGGAAAATCGATTTTTAGGCTGCTTCGACCAACAATGCCTCGTCTACCCTTAAGGTGACGAATTACTGATAAAATACATTATACCAATCTTATTACGAATATTTATTTGTAATGACCTTGTAGTATTTTCTAACACTTGAATTGGAATAATGAGACTAAGGTCTTGTAGTTCTTGACGTATAACCAGTTTGTTATTTTTTTTCACAGGAAGTGAAATTAGATACTATCTTGAAATATAAAAGTTGAATTTACTTGAAGTAATTTTTGTCTGGCCGCTGAAATCTATCTTTGGCCTGGTCGCCACTGCCGATGATATTTTTTATGGTTTAACGCCACCTTAAAGGCGGCAATCACGCATGCATAATATTGACAAAACACTTTGGCGCTCTTCATTTCTTTATTATACAATGACCTATATTCATCACCTCCAATAAGTGATTGTTTAAAATAAAAGCGACTGTAAAAGCTCCCATTTGAGCTTTTATCAATATAGATGTCGTTCATCCTTACCTACGATGCACGAGTTCTTTTTACTGTCAGAAACTACCGTACATTTTGCTTCTCAAGATCGAGATATTTTAAATTAATGTAAGGAAAGTGAATATTTTTAGATAAGGGTGGTATATGATTTAGGTTATCTACATTGTTATCATTTGTGAGTTCATGCAATATAAATATCAAAAAAAAATTATAGAGTGATAGTTGATAATACTAACTGTGATTACTATTCACTGAAATGTAAACAACAAAATTGGTCATTTCGGTAGACCTGTGATGTCGTCACGACGATGCGCATATAGTTACTGCGCACTTCACGGCTTTGAAATGCGCAGTAACAATGTAACGTCGACGTAACGTCAAAAGACGACATCTCAACAAAGGCCGCAAAGGTTTATGGGATGTACAGAAAAGGTCAATTATCTTGATAAAACTTATTTTACAAAGATTAACGTTTTTCCTGCGCAGTGAATGCGGTAAATTTTAGACTCCACAAACATCCCTCAAAAAGTCGCAAACTGCTCTGATTTTATGGAAACTGGTCTGAAATTGCTCTTCATGTAAATTTAAGTCTGATAAGGAATAGTTTGTACTATCTAGAATGTTTCGTTATAGTTGGGTAACACTAACACTAATCACCACGTACGTTTTAAGGGGGCGGGCGCGTAAACGGCACAGTTTGTTTCATGTTTCTATGTTGTGTAATCTTAATGTTATTTTTTTTTCAAACTTGTTAAATTTTACTTGCAAACGAAAATCTTTGTCAATCATAGCGACGCTGAAATCTGTTCCCTTGCCCTGAGTGCAGGGCCAAGAATCACATGTTAAACGCCACCTTAAGGGGGTAATCAAGCATGCCCAATGTCTACAAAAACACTCAGGGCGCTCCTCATTTCTTTGTTACGTTAATCCATACGATGACCTATATTCATCACTTGAAGAAGGGACTGTTTAAAATAAAAGCGACTCTAGAGGCTCCCATTTGAGCTTTTACCAATAAAGATGTCGTCACTCCCTACCCAAGACGCACGAGTTCTTATTACTGTCAGAAACTACCGTACATTTTACTTCTCAAGATCGGGATATGTCTTAATTAATGTAAGGAAAGTTAATATTTTACGGGGAGGGTGGTAAACGATTTAAAAATGAATTAATGCCACAAAAAAGGACGTACGAGTATAAATCATTACAGTTTAGTTTAGAGTTTAGGTTGACGATAAAAGAATTGCACTCTTAAAAAAGCTGTCTTGTTTGTAGACCCTTCAATAGCTCTACGAAGAACTAACAACTGTTTCTGCAAAGGATATTAATGTCCATTTTAAACATTACAAAGGGTTCATGTCTGTGTGTGATTGCTATTCTTATTCACCATTTATATATTGATAAACTTGTCAAATATTAACGGTTTTTTACTTGCGTAGTTGAATTGAATACGGAAAATTTTAGGCTCCACTGGGACCAAAATATAAAAACTGCTCGGATTATCAAAACGGTCTAACATTGTTCGACATGTACAGATAAGAGATTTTTTTTCAGTTTGCTCCCCTCAACATTTGACTCTTTTGCGTATAACTCAAAAACGGAATCCTTATGATGAGAGGACTACATTCCCGAATACATTACATACATTAACCATATTTGAAATTTGTGACTCCTCGCCACAACTGAGCCCGGATGTCGCCAATCATCATTTTTGAGATATTCAACCAAAATATTCGAAAATATAGCTTTAAAATGATGTATATCATGTCTATAGTACTTGACATTTAAGTAGTGAAAAATCAATAAAACAGTCAATAAATCCTTTCTTTCCTATTGTTTATTGTTAAGTTCGATGGAGCATATCTCAATAGTGGCACTGGCGACATCCGGGCTCAGTTGTGGCGAGGAGTCACATTTTACTCCTGCATAAGCGGCCATTATGGATGAGGCAAATTAAGCTTTCCCGTTACTTAGATATTCCGGGACGGGTGACACGTCCCCCTAAAACTTACCATGGGGGTATTTTGTTTGTTTCCGTAAAACTTGCACTAAATATTCTCGTCCCATATAAATTGTAATGCTTCCACTGCCACTGTTTTTGTGTGAGCTTTTGTGAGATACGTGCATGTAAAATTTATTCTGGTGCAATTAGTGGTGGGTCAATCATTATATCTTCTTTACTGTACACTCGACACCGTTGCAGGTGTGGTATTGAATACCTCCTAAGAATCCCGATTTAATATGTCTACCTCTTAAATCCCTGAACTAATTAATACTAGGCATATCTGTGCACATTTAAATGCATTTTTCATGTATATTCCACATATAATTATGTTAGTTGTACGTAATTGCACAATTTTCGGAAAAAAAATACACGTGACATCCACGTTATTTGGAATGCACTAGGATCCACAACATCTATCAAGGCACAGTACTTTAACCCCAATACATTTGTACATTCATTGAATCATCTTTGAAATTTGGGTACAAAAACTCATGTTCTGAAACTTGAGGTTAAATTTTGCACTATGATTATTTAATTGAGGTTATTGAACTATGCCATTGGTATGAGACCAGTGTGGTCCATAGTGATGGTAGATAGCATCTTCCGCTCAATGCTATTACATTCCTTGAAAGTAAGCCATCGCCCTAAGCACATTGCATGCCAGTAGATCGTTTGTTATATTTATATTAGCTGTGTGTAAACACATAATATTTGCAGATCTATTTCATAACACCGATTAATAGTCCCCTTGAAGATAATTGTAACGCAAACTAGATCATGTCGGCTTTAAGGTAGCACTAAGGAGTTTGTTCTTAGATCTGGTATATTGAAATTAATTCATTCTATATGTAGGTTTCATTTAAAAAAGTTGGGTATTTATTCGCAACAAAATAATGAGTCTCTACATTAACATATAAAGGTGAAAAGGGGCTATAGAAAGCCGATGAGGAAGAGGACGTTCACCAACATCTTGAAATAATGACGTGAAGGAATATATGGTGCAACGCACCTGGAATCAGATCGATGGAGATGGCGTACTCTTGTGAAGACCACAGCCGCGCTACAGAGCGCCAACAGACAGAGAGAGCAAAATTACTACTTTTGTTCAAACATCTTTAAACCCTTCATTGAAATGCATTAAATCCACATACTGTGAATTGAATTGAAATTGAGGTGTATTTGTCCCTTACAACTGTTATATTGAGCCGCCATATTGATAGTGGAAATATGTTGGATATGCCAAATACATGATATAGAGAAAAATGCACACTGGTTTGTTGAATGTTTGTTTTAAATATAGCGGTCAAGGGATTACATTTTCCTCCGAAAGAAGAATAGCAACATATAAGTGCCCACAATTGTCCATTTTGTGAGGACATACTTACAGACTGAGACCCTGTAGTAAATATCCATACATATTTTGCAACCGGAACTTGAAATAGCGCCAACTTAATGTTTTGAAGGGGAGCGTTATTACATTTTGTACTGCCGTCTACGTTGATATTAAAATAATGTTCGTTGAATGTGACATACATTAAGGCTACATGCTCTTTTTGGTTGAAATTTTTGGCGGGAAATAATCCCGCCAAAACATTAAAGTAATCTTTTCCCACAACTAAATATCAGAGTCAGGAAATTAATGATGCATCTGGTAGCTTAGATCATAACTTTCATTATACTTAGTTGCAATTATCCCAGAAAATTCTTGATTTGTTTTTACAGAGTCTTGAATTGTCGATGTTTTTGATCAAAAACATCACTCGGTGTATTTTGAAACTCGAGGCATTAACTCTTCTCAAATTAGCCCCAAATCATAATTTATTATATGCACGTGTAGCAAACACCAATGGGAATAATTGGACGTTGTTTGCGGAGCCTAAATTTGGTTTGATTTTATTTCACAATAATTCTAAGGTGAGAATTTTGACCTGACATTTCCTTTTTGGATTTCCTATTTAAATTCATTGGTATGTGATATTTTGAATAAATAAAGAGTACGCTTACCTTTCTGCAACACTTCCCGGTATCATTAAGCATCTGCTGATAACCAACATTTTAGCTGAAAACAGTCCCTTCCTATCATTTTTGAACAAAATATGGTTCAAAAGTGCGTACGCTACGCGTATAAACTGGGACAGCGAGGTAATGAAGAGAGCTATTTACGGTGGGGTATCTATTGTAAGCTATTAGGGTAGGCCTATAGTATATCTTCCCGCAAGTGACAAGATGTGTCAAGCAGGGCGGTATATTCAAACGCTATTGTCTGGATCATTGAGTATCGATTGCGCACGTATACATGCAACACGGATGTGTGTGGTCCTCCCCAGGTTTTGACATGAATTACAAATGACGTCGTGAATGACCCAGCGTTTCCATTTTATTATTACTAAATTAATCGTCGTTTATCACGAGTGCTAAGAGTCGTACCAGTTCAATTCATCAAAATTAATTTGTATTAAATGAAAAACAAACAGACAAGTAGAGTCATATGTCTTTCTATGACCGTATTCCTACCAAAATCTGATTTTCAACACACCAGAAACGTGTTGATATGTATATCTTTGAAAATCGCCGAATGTTAACCACAGTGACCGTGGCACAGTAGGCATCTTTAGCATTCATAGTGCAATTGGCAGTGGTTCGAACCCCGGTGAAAATTTTAGTATTTTTTATTCTTTTTACTAATGCGCTGTGCCGTTTTCCAAACACGCCCCTGAATGAAACTGATGGGCAAGTACCCTTAACACAAGAATAAGTATTTTGTGACAGAGACCCAAAAAAGATAAAAGATATTATCAGATTTTGGTTTAAGAGCATATCATTCTAGCAATCGCAGCGTACGCTGATAGTGTTTGCACAGTCACTGACGAGGGCGGGCTTGCTAGCGACGTATGATCAGATACCGGAAATCCCTTTTCTGATAAGCAACGGAAGTTACGTCACAAAAAACGCTACGCTCCTTGCGATTAGTATAATATGGGCTTCTGTTTTTTGTGGTTAAAGGACCAAGTTGCCATCATCACCTTTTTGTTTTACCACACACTGTTTATCCCAAATGGTCTCATTGCAATGACCTCCATTCTACAACCATACAACATTTGACACCAGTACGTAGCATTGTTAAGATTGCACTGATTTGGGAGACAAATATTTTAAATCAGTTCGAAAGTAAAGTGCAGTATATTTATAGCAAAAACATAAAATGCGTTTTTACTTTGAAAGGTAGAAATCCCTTACAAAATATTTAACCCAAATCACTCGCTTGAAGAAAACTTATTTAAAATGTTCAATATTACTTCTGCACTTGAAGTAACAGAGCCGGATGCTTTGTTTTATTTGCTGAATATATCCTGAAGGGTGTCATTTATGATTTTACATATAAATAAGAAGTAGACTACAGATATGATACATAACCCGAAACTATATATATGTATATATATTCCCGTCTAAGTAAAGTTAGTAATAAAACGGGTGATTCTTGCCTAAGTATAGAACATGTGATGAATACTGATTACAGGTATGCATTACTTGATGATACTGATGTATAATGTGGCGATCTAAGTATCCTTAATACTAATCCTAAACCCTCACGATCTAGTCATAATCCTCGTTCTCTTTAAATTACGTGTTTTGTATACTAAAGTCCGGGACTAAAGTACGGGTTGCATACAAAATTTCTTAAGATATTGGATGATACTAGTCATAAAAACGATTACAAGTATTCATTGCTTGATATTACTAATGTAAAATTTGGTTATCTATAAATATTTAGTATCATTGTCCTAAATTATCATGATCTAATTATACTCCTCGCTCTCTCACGGTAGTTTGATGTGATAAATTATTAAATTTTCTAACAAAATTCGAGACCTGGACAATACCAACACTCACAGGTATCACACAGTAATATATACATATATTTTTAGCCATTTTAACATAGAATTTCGTTTCTTTATTTATCTTTTCTGCTTTTTGTGGTATTTTTATTCTGTAACCTGAATATATACCTGTATATTTGTGCGTAAATTGAGGGCGTTATTCATATATATTTTTAATTATCTGTACCACTTGTAAGTATGAAAACACGATTTAAGATAAATAGCGCCATCAGTGTTCACCTTTTCTTTAAAATGGCGTAGTTTTACATGCCAAACAAGTACGGTCTGCATTATAATGCTTTGGATGATATTGGATGATACTAGTCATAAAAATAATATGATACTTAGTAATGAGAATAAAATTTTGAGATACACTTTATTGCACAAACCAGCAATCATGGTGTAACCTTTGTATGTTCACTGTAAAAAGATTGCGTTGTAATTTTATAAAAAATATTCCGGCAGCAAATTTAAACCTGTCTGTAACAAAAATTACCGTAGCCTAAGAATAATGAAGAATTTCCATATTCTAAGGAATATCAAGAATATTTCCAAAACATTTTTACTGAACAGTTCCGGAAATTTGAGTAAAATTACAGCATATATTTTTAACACGCATCGTGTACGTACGTCCGTGGTTCCATTTTTGAGTTCTTTTTACGAATCATATTTTCTCTGTAATTAATATTTCATCTTCAAGGGTATACGGTATTGCTTATAGAAAGAAATATTATCGTTATATGATAGTAGACAAGGAGGTATGTGAACTAATTCAAACCTACATATCCTGTAGTTCGATCGATTGATCGTAAGAAGCACACACAAAACCTACTCAAATTTCAAATACTATTTCATGATTTTGAGTTCATTGGAACATTTCCAATACTTTGTCAAGGTTGTTCACACGTTCAAACGTTTTTTAAGGCCTATTGACTGCTCAGTGCCAGAAGCGGGTAAGTGTAATAGCTGCCCTGTGAACATTTAGCAATTTACACACAGTATATTGTTTTCATCCACAAATGGCAGCTACATATGGCAGCTATTGCACTTACCCACTTCTGGCACTGAGAAGTCGCTATGTGTAAATAGTATATGCGACGGTTCCCTTTGGGAACTCTCTCTGAAAGAAATTACTATGATATTCTTCATCAGTTGAAGGCCCGATTTAAAGTTGCACTAAGGAGGCTTTTTTGGCGATAGCCTGCGAAGTAGAAGCCTAATTTGTAAACATACAATGTATCTTTGCCGTGTTTAGAACCAAAGGCTAAATGCTCTAAAGTTCATTGAGTGAATCGTTAATTGAGTGAGTCGTTCACTGGTATTTCCGCAATCACAAAGCTCCTGTAAAACCACAAATTTGAACGCCAATTCAACAATATGCATACACCTTTAAAGCGAGTAGTTCTCTATTCATGTATTTTTCTTCGAGCTACTAAGTTTAGTCAAGTCTCGCATCATGTGCCAGAACTAACAAACACATCGGAAATCGATTCATACGCACTCTGAATACACAGAATGAAGCGAACAGATGCAATGGAACACCCACTCGCATTACACATTTGGATACAACTAGCATTTTGCAGAATTAAGAAGTATGTATACTTTAAGGGCTAGTTATGAGCGATTGCATCCGGCGAATTGACGGAATCATTACTTCTCGCTTACAGATATCAAAAGTGCGATAGAATTAATTGCAAATCAGTGACTAGTTCTTTTCTTGCTTCTATTTTTCCCAAAACGCATCAAATCCAGAAATTTTTATATTGGTATGGCCATACATTTGGCCATACATTTGGATTTTTTCAGTGATGCATGAAAATTCATATCAATCATATTATATTCTTATTACACTTCGGATGCCCTCGAAGCGCAACGATGCATGAATGATTATGTAAACATCGACAATATGGATGTATCCAAAATATTAAATATTGACACATTTTGATTGTAATGAGATCGAATGAGTTAATTACTTTGGATACGCTGAACTGATGTAGTGTAAAATCGTTTCTACAGACGTTTTCAGCGTTCTTCGGGTTAATAATCGCTGTGAAGAAGTAGGACGATGACGAATTATGGTGATATCGACAAAGTGAGATTTCTAATGCGTTGTTCGTCGTCTAGAACCAATATAAACTAGAACTATAGTGATCTGAGCGAAGCGTTTTTGCAAATTGAACAAAAAAACCTGCATCGTTGATACACAACGTGAACAATCTGCAAAGGAAAACTATCACTCTCCTGCGAAGTCGTAAACAGATTATAAAATCCTAATGGACCCTTCCATTCTTTGAACAATGAAATGTTTCTTTTAGTATAACGCAGGCACACAAACAATGGTGTCTGTCATTAAAGGAGAAAATAGCAAACGATTACAACATGTATTATAATATAAGCAATATAAATTTGTAGGAAATATTTAGAGATCTGTAGAGGATAAAAAGGGGAATATAAAATGGTTTGATGGTTGACACATTCAGTGGACAGTTACCTTTTAGTAGATTTACAGTCTATTAAAGTAATATTCAGATTTCCTTTTACAAATTAAGCGTACTGCTAGCCGTCCAGCGGGTATTATTTTGCACAAGGTCCAATGCACGCGCTTGACGTCGCGCGCGTATACGCGATGGTTATGCTGTCAAAGGAAATCTAAATATTACTTTACCTTTGTTATTTTTATCAAAGTGGAGATCTCATACATTTCGGCAACTGAACGATACAGGTACGTGTATTTCAAGAATACCCCCACATATTCCCTGCGTACCCAACATTGTAAAATTTGATCAATCGTGCATTGATTGCAATTACAAATCTGCAAATCATTCAAAAGAATGTCAAATGATAACATGGGTTTTTGCATACTGAATTTCTATAAACAACATTCAGTTTTCAACGTTTTATAAAGAGTTCATAGTCTACTATTTCAATATTTAAATCGAAGATACGGGTCAGTAACTGTGTGTCAATTCCAGTGTCAGCGTTTTGTATGTATCTAGAGAAAAGAATTTGAGCTCAAGGATTTATTAGCTATTGTGCTAGCCGTCGAGAACCCGCGGGCGACTGGTGATCGTGTTTGGACTATATCCCCTAGGATTGACTTAAACCAATCAATACTTGGTACAGATAGCAATAGGGGCATTGCATGATAGCAAGCTACTGAATACAAATTGCCTTATATTACACTTATATTACTTGCTACTAGCAATAATTGGTAGCACTTGTTTTGGCTGGTTGGTCTCTTGCTGTGGCCCGCTATTAGTCAACGAAAAAACCCTGTTCTACAGTAGGGCGGGTTTTGTTGTTGTTGTTGTTGTTGTTGTTGTTTTTGTTGTTTTCTGGAAGCTAAAAATCCCATAGCATTTCACCAAAATCTGACAAATATGAAAAAAAAGAAATCTGATTTTTTTACATATCTTGTAAACATTTTCAGCCAAAATTTTACATGATTCTAACAAAATTTTTAACAAAATCTCCGAAACGCATATTCTGGGTCGGCGACGCCCGCAGAACATGTTTTGTTTTCGTCGCATATGGACAATTTTATCAGTATTGATTTGGTTGTTGTTTTTGCTCTTGTTATTGTTGTTTTTGAATTTAATTCTTGCTAAATAAATAAGTCTTCTTATTTACTGTTGTGCGCAATTCTAACAGTTTGATAACTTTTTATAATCGATTCATAAGCTTCGTCAGCGTGATAGACATAGGCTTCCACATAAAAAGTTCAATTTATAAGATATTTTTGTCAAAATATCAAGAGCTTAAGAACCACTGGAACAATACTACTTATTTTAATGTATGTTTCATGCTGATTTGATTTCAAATATGGTCATAAAAATTTACAATTCTGATATTTTTGAATGTTTGAAAAAATATTGAAAATTGTCGTCTGCAGCCGACACCCGCGTGGAGAGTTAACGTCTGCACCCGCGACATCCACGTTATCTGAAAGGTAATTGTACATGGAGATATCGTCTTCCGCTTCATGCTATTAATACATTCCTTGAAAATAAGCCAACGTCCTAAGCTCATTGCATTTGATTAGACTGTTTGTTATCTTGTTTTGTGCAAAATTGCCGCAAAAAGTGGAAAATTACGTAATTAGGGTTTTTTCCTTCAACAGTGGGGGAGACTGGGGGCAAAAAAAAATATTGGGGGGACAAATGCCCCTTGCCTCCCCTGGTCTCACTGGTCCCATTGAAGATATATAGTAACGCAAACTAGTACTAATCCATTTTGTTCTTAAATCTGCTCAATTCTGACAATAATCTGCTGGCGGCATATTGTAACTTCAGTTCTTCTATGAATTTTTCACTTGAGCAGATAAGGTATTTGTCAGCGTCAAAACAATGAATCTCCATGTTACACTGTTATTCAAAGCGTACCATCAAGAGTAGATTTGAGAACTCTTGTATTTCAAGGTGAAACTCATTTAAAGAAACAGTATACGTGGCGTTATTTGGGACAGCTCTCTGAAAGAAAGAAATCGCTATGATAGTCTTCATGCATTGACAGCTCGATTGGAAGTTGCAACATACTTTTTGTGCCTTCAATCATTCAATGTATCTATGCCGCATATGGAACCAAAGGCTAATCTTTCATTGAGTAAATCCTTAATCCATTGAATCGTTCACTCGTAATTGAAATTCCGCAATCACAAAGCCCCTGTAAAAGCACACATTCGAACTTCATTGCTATAAAATGCATAAACTTGAAATCTGGTACTTCTTTATTAATGTATTTTTCTGCAAGCTACTTAGCGTATTCAAGTCTCGCATGATGTGTCAGAACTAAGAAACACATCGGAACACCCACTCGCATTACGTATTTGTTTATAACTAGCATGTTGCAGAATTAAGCCGTATGTATACTTTTGGCTAGTAATGAGGAATTGCATTTCGCGAATTCATGGATTCATTACTTCTCGCTGACAGATGTCAAACGTACGATAGAATTAATTGGTCCAAATTCATTGCAAATGAATGACTAGTTCTTGCTAAAATGCTTTTCCTTTTCTTTCCAATCCAGGGTTTTTTGTATACGTATTGGCACACATACAAAGCAAAATTCAACTTCTAAGCCACTCAAATTTGGAGCACTCACTGGAGCGCTTTCACCGGGTCATCCGGCGTCTTCAGCGTGTGTTTTTGCTCTGAGGATTTTTTTTATTGCTAGTGATGTTAAGACACCTCCGAAACAAGAAGATATTGTGGCGCCCTCTTGATTCCGGGTGGCCAGGAGATTGTTCCAGACAGGGTCAATGTCTAACCTTTGTCACGGTTCAGTCTGGGTCTTTTAGTTCAAAGGGTTGTAATCGAATAGAAAATTAGCGGCTTGCAACAACCCCTCTCTTCGTAGTTTCTCTAACAAAACATGGCTCATTAGGACAATTCCCAAATTTTACACATCATCGTAAAGCATCAATCAGTATAAAGGCAACTGTTCTAAGATCCTATAATAACAAAAATATTGAGCTCGAGATAAACGAAAAGGGCTTCTCTTAATCTTTCATATATTACTAATACCAGTATCTAAGCTTTAATTCTGACGATGTAACTACCTTATCATCTATAAAGTAATTACATTACATTCAGTTACCTTTTAATGGATATCAAAGTGCCGATATAGTACGTTTCGACAACTGTACGATACAGGTACGTGTACTTCAAGAATACTGCCACACGTTCCTTTGTATAAAAGACAAAAAATCAGTTGTTGGATTTTAAAAGAAGTCTACCAGCTCGATCGAGAAACAAGTCAGGTACTAAATTATGTGCCAATTTCGGTGTTAGCGTTTTGTATGTAGCTATTGGGAAAACATATGAACTGATTTGTAAGCTATTGTACTAGCCGTCTAGAACCCGCGGGCGACTGGTGATCGTGTTTGCACTGTATCCCCTAGGGTTTGACGGTAACCAGTCAATATTTGGTACAAATAGCAATAGGAGCTTGCATGATAGCAAAATACTTAATACAAATTGCCTTGTATTGCACTTACATTGCTTACTACTAGCGATTGGTAGCGTAGATAGATTATCTGTTGTGGGCCTATATAATGGACAATTTTTAATATTGATTTAGTTGTTGTTTTTGTTTTCGCTTTTGTTATTATTGTTAATTCGTGCTGAATAAATACGTATTTTTTATTTACTGCAGTGAGTAATTTCGACAGTCAATTCATAGGCTAAAGGTCTGCACACACGACACGCATGTTATGGGGAAGGTAGTGATACATAAATATTGCATCTACCGCTTCATGCTATTGGGCTATTCGTGCTGATATCTAGATTGAAAGTTATTATACAAGGAGTATTCTCTGACGAAAGCGGAAGCAGGAGAAGCCTCATTTTGTAAACACACCATTTTTGTTTTCAATTAATCATTCAATGTATCTAAGCCGTACAGGGAAGCAAGAGCTAAATGCTCAATCCTTCACTGAGTGAATCGTTAATTGAGTGAATCGTTCACTCTTAATTGAATTTCCACAAATTTGAACATCAGTGCTGCAAAATGCATATGCCTTTTATAGCTGACACTTGTCTATTAATGTATTTTGTTCTGCAAGCTACTAAGTTTAGGCAAGTCTCGCATTATGTGCCAGAACTAACAAACACATCGGAAATCGATTCATACGCACTCTGAATACACAAAATGAAGCGAACAGATACAATGGAACACCCACTCGCATTACACATTTAGATACAACTAGCATTTTGCATTAAGCTGTATGTATACTTTAAGGGCTAGTTATGAGCGATTGCATCCGGCGAATTGACGAAATCATTACTTCTCACTGACAGATGTCAAAAGTACGATAACATTAATTGATCCAAATTCTTTGCAAATGAATGACTAGCTAGGTCTTGCTAAATGATTTTCCTTTTCTTGGCAATGCTTCTTTTCTTTCAAAAATGCAACCAATCTAGACATTGTTGCATTGGTATTGCCATACATTTGGAATTTGTTGGATGTTGTTATTGCACATAGGATTCCCTCGAGTCGCGACAATGCCTGAATGATATATATGTAGATATCGATAATATGGGTGTGTCCAAACTATAAATATAATATGATCAAATGAGTTCATTACTTTGGATATGCTGAATTGCATGCAGACCTACTCAGTGTTCTGGCGGTTAATCTTGGTGAAGAAGTACACGACCACGAATTGTGGAAAAATTTACAAATTTAGATTCCTGGTGTGCTTGTTCACCCACTAGATCTAATATCAATAGTAATCTACGCATAACGTTTTAGCAAATTGAAAAACCTCCATTATAATATACAATATGCAAGGTTTGCCGTGAAACTTATTGCTGTCATGCAAAGTCGTAAACAGATTATACTAGTGGAGTCGCTTCCTAATTAGAACAAATTGAAACCCTTGTGGACTCTTTCCATTCTTCGAACAATGCAATGTTTCTTTTAATATAACAAAGGCACACAAACAATGGTGTCTGTCAAATGCTAAAGGAGAGAAAGAATGGCAATACATTACACAATTTATTGTATTACAATAAGATATAAAGTAAGATACCAATTAGTGATAACTTAACTGCGCTTAAGTGCGCTTGAAGTTAACGAAATATTTTGACACGCCGCGCCGTCTTCTGATACCTAGAGGTTATAGATGCAACTCTTCCAAGGTCTCATAATAACAACTATGACGAGCTCTAGCTAACCGAGGAAGATTAAAGAGCTTATCTTATTCTTTCATATTACTAATAGCAGTATACTCTCTAAACTTTCCTATGGTTCAATGCTGACATCATCTGCACAGTAATTACATTGTATTCAGTTACCCTTTTAATGGCTATCTCGAATTTGTGAGATACAAGTACATGTACTTCAGGAATACGCGCACAAGTTTCCTTTTATGCACGATGCATAAGATATCTTACTATGTGAAGACACATAATTTAAATAAATCTAAGAGCAATGATTTCACTTACAAATCTACAGATCGTGACATTTTGTAAACACACCATTTGTGTTTTCAATTAATCATTCAATGTATCTAAGCCGTATTTAGAACCAAGAGATAAATGCTCAATCCTTCACTGAGTGAATCGTTAATTGAGTGAATCGTTCACTCCTAATTGAATTTCCACCATCACAAACCTCATGAAAAAGTACAAATTTGAACGTCAGTGCTACAAAATGCATATGCCTTTTATAGCTGACACTTGTCTATTAATGTATTTTTCTGTGAGCTACTAAGTTTATGCAAGTCTCGCATTATGTGCCAGAACTAACAAACACATCGGAAATCGATTCATACGCACTCTGAATACACAAAATGAAGCGAACAGATGCAATGGAACACCCACTCGCATTACCCATTTGGATACAAATGTATTTTGCAGAATTAAGCTGTATGTATACTTTAAGGGCTAGTTATGAACGATTGCATCCGACGAATTGATGGAATCATTACTTCTCACTGACAGATGTCAAAAGTACGATAATATTAATTGGTCCAAATTCATTGCAAATGAATGACTAGCTAGGCTTGCTAAATGATTTTCCTTTTTTTGGCAATGCTTCTTCTTTCAACAATGCAAGCAATTCAGGCATTGTTGCATTGTTATTGCCATACATTTGGAATTTTCAATGTAAGAGTCAATGTTCTTATTGTATATAGGATGCCCTCCAAATACTCACTCCAGCTCTGGAAGATATGGGTAATGCCATAATACAGGGGGAGTATGGGTTTCAAAAGTATTAACTCTGACCAATTACACTTGAAAAACATACTCCCCCTGTGGATGATTGTCCAAAATCTTCCACATGGGTAGTGTGGATGTCAACTGGAATAGCCCAATTACGGTGTAAGCCTGTTGTATGTGGCTATAGAGAAAAATGTGAGCCGATTTGTAAGCTATTGTACTAGCCGTCGATAACCCGAGGGCGACGGGTGATCATGTTTGGACTGTATCCCCTTGGGTTTGACTATAACCAGTCAATACTTGGTACAGATAGCAATAGAGGCTTGCATGATAGCAAAATACTTAATACAAATTGCCTTGAATTGCACTTACATTGCTTACTACTAGCGATTGGTAGCGTTTGTTTCGGTAGATTATATGTTGTGGTCCGGTATTATGGACACTTTTGAGTATTGATTTAGTTGTTGTTTTTGCTTTTGTTATTGTTAATTCGTGCTGAATAAATACGTATTTTTATTTACTGCAGTGAGTAATTCGATAGTCGATTCATAAGCTAAACGTCTGCACACACGACACGCCCTTTTTATTTAGAAGGTAGTGATACATAAATATTGCATCTACCGCTTCATGCTATTGGGCTATTCTAGCTGAAATCTAGATTGAAAGTTATTATACAAGGAGTATTCTCTGACAGAAGCGGAAGCAGGAGAAGCCTCATTTTGTAAACACACCATTTGTGTTTTCAATTAATCATTCAATGTATCTAAGCCGTATTTGGAACCAAGAGATAAATGCTCAATCCTTCACTGAGTGAATCGTTAATTGAGTGAATCGTTCACTCCTAATTGAATTCCCACCATCACAAACCTCATGAAAAAGTACAAATTTGAACGTCAGTGCTGCACAATGCATATGCCTTTTATATCTGCACTTGTCTATTAATGTATTTTGTTCTGCGAGCTACTAAGTTTAACCAAGTCTCCCATTATGTGCCAGAACTAACAAACACATCGGAAATCGATTCATACGCACTCTGAATACACAGATGCAATGAAACACCCACTCGCATTACACATTTGGATACTACTAGCATTTTGCAGAATTAAGCTGTATGTATACTTTAAGGGCTAGTTATGAACGATTGCATCCGGCGAATTGATGGAATCATTACTTCTCACTGACAGATGTCAAAAGTGCGATAAAATTAATTGATCCAAATTCATTACAAATGAATGACTAGCTAGGTATTGCTAAATGATTTTCCTTTTCTTGGCAATGCTTCTTTTCTTTCACCAATGCAACCAATCCAGGCATTATTGCATTGGTGTTGCCATACATTTGGATTTTGTTGGATTCAATGTTCTTATTGCACATAGGATGCCCTCCAATCGCGACGGTGCATGAATGATATATATATGTAGATATCAATAATATGGGAGTGTCCAAACTATTAAATGTTGACACATTTTTATTGTAATATATTATGATCGAATTGGTTCATTACTTAAGTTTGGATATGCTGAATTGCATGCAGACCTACTCAGCGTTCTGGTGGTTAATCTTGGTGAAAAACTAGGACAACCACGAATTGTGGAAAAATCGACAAATTTAGATTCCTGGTGTGCTTGTTCACCTACTAGAACTAATATTAGGATTAATCTACGCGTAACGTTTTAGCAAATTGAAAAATAAACCTCCATTATAATATACAATATGCAAGGTTTGCCGTGAAACTTATTGCTCTCAAGTCGTAAACAGATTATACTAGTGGAATCGCTTCCTTATTAGAACAAATTTAAACCCTTGCGGACTCTTTCTATTCTTCGAATAATGCAATGTTTCCATTAATATAACATAGGCACACAAACAATGGTGTCTGTCAAGGAGAGACACAATGGCAATACGTTACACAATTTATTGTATTACAATTGGATAAGATACCAATTAGTGATAACTTAATTTTGCGTAAGTGCGCTTGAAGTTAACGATATATTTTGACATGCCGTCTTCTGATACCTAGAGGTTTTAGATGCAAATCTTCCAAGGTCTCATAATAACAACTATAACGGGCTCTAGATAACCGAGGAAGATAAAGAGCTTATCTTATTCTTTCATATTACTAATAGCAGTATACTCTCTAAACTTTACTATGGTTCAATGCTGACATCATCTATACAGAATTACATTGTATTCAGTTACCCTTTTATTGGCTATCAAAGTGGAGATCTCGAAATTGTGAGATACAGGTACATGTACTTCAGGAATACGCGCACTAGTTTCCTTTTATCCACGATGCATAAGATATCTTACTATGTGAAGACACATAATTTAAATAAATCTAAGAGCAATGATTTCACTTACAAATCTACTGATCATGACATTTGTTGGCTTCTTAGAGTGTAAATAGTAGTCTACTATTTCAATACGCATCTCATTTAAGCAAAAGAAGCTTCATTTTGTAAACACACCATTTGTGTTTTCAATTAATCATTCAATATATCTAAGCCGTATTTGGAACCAAGAGCTAAATGCTCAATCCTTCACTGAGTGAATCGTTAATTGAGTGAATCGTTCACTCCTAATTGAATTTCCACCATCACAAACCTCATGAAAAAGTACAAATTTGAACGTCAGTGCTACAAAATGCATATGCCTTTTATAGCTGGACTTGTCTATTAATGTATTTTGTTCTGCAAGCTACTAAGTTTAGTCAAGCCTCGCATTATGTGCCAGAACTAACAAACACATCGGAAATCGATTCATACGCACTCTGAATACACAAAATGAAGCGAACAGATGCAATGGAACACCCACTCGCATTACACCTTTGGATACAACTAGCATTTTGCAGAATTAAGCTGTATGTATACTTTAAGGGCTAGTTATGAGCGATTGCATCCGGCGAATTGATGGAATCATTACTTCTCACTGACAGATGTCAAAAGTACGATAAAATTTATTTGTTCAAATTCATTACAAATGAATGGTTAGCTAGGTCTTGCTAAAATACTTTTCCTTTTCTTGGCAATTCTTCTTTTCTTTCAAAAATGCAAACAATCCAGGCATTGTTGCACTGGTATGCCTTACATTTGGATTTTGTTGGATTTAATGTTCTTGTTGCACATAGGATGCCCTCCAATCGCGACGATGCATGAATGATATATATGTAAACATCATACTATGGGCGTGTCCAAACTATTAAGTGGCATATTTTCTAATTTCCTGCAGACGTGAAAGATGAAGGTCGGCCGCCATTAATAATATTTTGGGCCATTGATAGGTTTTGATAACACTTTTCAATCACAACACTAAAAAATTCTCTGGAGCCCCCCGTTAAAAAATATGACCACCCCCTAAAAATCGCTCCAAAATCACCTAAAATATGTTTTAAAAAGCAGTTTTTAATCGAATTTCCGGGAAATATTGTAGGTAACTCCATAATTCCACAGGTCCCAAACAAATTGGTATTGAAAATACATATATTGGTGAATCTCCTCACAAATTTGCAGAAGCCAGCAATTTCATTAAGGTGGATTTTTCATAAACTCAATATAGCCATATTTTCAAAATGTCGAAATTGAGAAAAAAATCAAAATTTTACCTAATTTCTAACTTAATTATTGCCTTTATTCAGGCTGAGTTTGATATGACCTTTTTAGATAAACATTTCCCATCCTTTGCCTAAAGAAAAATGCTTTCTCTATTGTGGTATCTTTTTCCAATTTTTTTTTAGGGGTCTTTAAAATATTGCATTTTGCATTAGTTCGTAAATCAACAAAATCAAAATGAGCATATTAATATTGTCTAATACTATTTACAATCTGTATTATTCAGAAAGAAAATATTATATAACATCAGTATGTAGATTATTAATAACAACTAAGTACAAGTTTTTACCTAGAAGTGACTTTTTAATGTCCAAATATCCCATTTTTGGCTGTATTTGGTCAATAATTTACATTCATATATACCTACATACATACGCGCTACCTAACGGCGCGCTTGATTGTTTGAGACTAAACAACGGCGATATGGCCCAGCGTTTAGGACCGGCTGATTTGCGTGAGGATTTCAGTTGGAGAAATAATGGTATATGATGAAGAAACAGTATAGTATCACAAAATGTTCTGGTATAAGCGTGGTTTTCATGAATGAATCCCTAATAAATTAAATTTGATGTGTGAGAATTTGTTAGATTTTACTACATCCACTTGGTCCCATTATCATTTGGTACAATAACCATTTGGTCCTATTTACCATTTCGACCAAAACCCACTAGTCTAAGGGACCGTTCACAAACACTTGTTAGGGGGGCCTGATGCCAAAAAATTTCCCGCCTTTACAGACCTCAAACATTTCAGGCCCCCCCCCCTTTTTTTGACATGAAAATTATGGGTCAACCCCATAGAAAAGCATATAAATTCAATTTGTGGTCATTTTTTTAAGGCCCCCCCAGGAGGATCAAAATTTTTCAGGCCCCCACCCTTTTTGCATCAGCCCACCCTCCCAACAAGTGTTTGTGAACGGTCCCTAATAACCAAAAAGTCTAAAACCATTTATTCCAATGAACCATTTGGTCTAATACCCATCTGGTCTATAACCATTAAGTCTAATAGCCATTTGGTCTAATATTACCCTTTTGGTATACAAACCATTTGGTCTAACAAGCAGTTAGTCTACTAATTAATTGGTCTACTAACCGATTGGTCTAATAGCACGTGTGAGGCTATGTAGGCGCAATGATGCTACTACACATGATGAGGTCATATACCGGGGTTACCGTGGTCGTATAAAAAAGCAGGATACCTTTGCTTGTTTCATAAACAGGGATTATATAAACAGGCCTATAATACATGTAGTATTCCAACTCTAAGCAAATGATGTAAAGAGGCAAACCTATTTTCGTTTTAATGTTTGGAGTTGCAGGTAACTCGTACTGGCCCATGTCTCATGCCTGTGGCACCCCCGGTGATGCGTGATGAGCCTAGTGTCGGTTATATTATTTATATACCTTGTAAAGACCGGAAAAGAAGAACAAATAGCCCGGCAAAATGTCACTTTCAATACCTGCAGGCCGCATGTCTTCTTCTTAATTTTTTTGGTACATTAATATAAACAATAATAAACAATATTAATTCTGAGAATTCCGAGGAATAATGCATAAGTTTTGATGAATGTAGTATGTTTATACACATGCTCGTCTCATTTACAGCCCGTAACCAGTTGTAGACGAATTTTTTGGCAAATGCACGACATAGTATTAGACTAACTGGTTATTAGACCATATGGTTAATAGACCAAACAGTTATTAGATCAGAAGGTAATTAGGCCAAATTGTTCATAATAAAATATTAGACCAAATGGTTATTAGTCTATATGGTCAGTAGACCTACTGGTTATTGGACCAAACTATATTATACTAAATGACTATAGACTATATGATTATTAGACGTGGTAATTAGCCTTTCTGGTACTCTATATACCTTTTGTATATACAGAATTGATATTTAGTATGGAATATTTTTTTGCAAAATTCTGGTCTGGAAGGGGTATGCATAAACCGCACAGACTAAATATTAATCGGGGGTGTCGGAGATGGTGTAACATAATTTTTTGACAGAAAATGTGCTTTCCAAATTCCATTAGTTTACATTATGGCGCTCATAATGTAGTGAATTAGTCTGAAATGGCGGTTTAAGGAGACTGAATTGGATTTTTGTGTGGGTAAAATTTCTGAATTTGAGCAACATTATTGTCAAATTTATTGAGGTTTAAGGTGATGTTTACTGAACCTTAATACCAGTAAGTGTTCATCAGAACTGAAATGCAAAGTGGTACGCACTCAGAAAGTTTGAATGGCCCCCTGGGGCCAGATGAAATGTTATAATCTTACTGTACACAAAGAAGCAGCGTGAGTTCATTGGACAATAACAGAACAATTTTGCATAAAGTCCGAAATTCCAGCCCAGTCCTTGAATTTTGTGAGAAAATATTCCATACGGTACTAAATGTCAAGTCTGTAGATAAAATGGGTATTAGACCAAATGGTATTAGACCAAATGGCAATAGATCTGACACCTGATAAAGTCCCCGAATGCGTGAGTTTCACGATCAATGAGATATTGAGATATTGTAAACGTACATCATTACATGTACATATTCACATTCGATTTTAGACCATGCTTAAAGTACCTGTACTTGTTATTTGGTAAATACGCCTTTGAAAAGAAATGAAAATTCCATTGCATTGGTAGTAGATAATATGAAGTATGGTGTGGTGTTTGGTTTGTTTTGTTATAAATGTTTTTTTAACTAAAGATTAGTCTATTTTATTTAAAATATGATTCATTACCTAAACAGTGTAATGTTTGTTGCAAATTCCACCTTTGAAAATATGTTAAAAGAAACAAAGTCCTTGGAAAAAACAAATTCCATTAACACAAAACAAACACATTCTGTTATTGGAAACATATTTCTAAAATCAGCAATCAAAATAATATTCATATCAATCTAGGAAACCCAACTTTCATATCATTAGTTTGCAGGGAGATTCATATGCAAATTCCATGAAAATTAACAAATTCCACTATGATAAAAGAGCAAAATCCACATGAAAATAGTTATCAAACTCAAATCAATAATAATCTTGGTTGAGAATTGAAGCCGTATTGTGAATGTAAAATAATTAGTATGTTTATACATTGGAAAACGTTAATTAAGTCTACAAAAAAACAAGCAAAAAACGGAAAATCCACCAAAATCAACAAACTCCCCTGCAGTATAGGAAAAAAAGTACCACGCTAATTTAAACATATTTCAGAAGTACAACATGTTGGTTATATTATCCAAAGGCTTGATCCAATGTTAGCCTGAATATAGCAGAAAATGTGATTTGAAAATGTTCTTTTTTCGCTACTTTCAAAATTATGAAAAATCCTGTTTTTGCCCAAATTCCACCATGATTTTACGTAATTATATCAAAAGAATTAATTTTTTCTGAATAGATCATCTTATAAAGCATGGTTCAATTCCAATATGTTCAACTTTCTGTCAGACCCAGGTTATTTCAAAGTACATTTTCATGATGTCAAATGTTGGGCATTTTTAAGCTATATCAATTCTGAGGCAGGTCAAAAGAGGGCCAATTTTAGGGGGGTCATGGAATTTCCCCCAGGGGGGTCACCTGATTTTTTTACTATCATAGTTGTGAACCATCTGACCTAACTAGACTAAGTACCAAATACCATTGGATTTGGTTGACCTTCATCTTTCAGCTTTGTGTACAGGCCACATGGTGCTTAGAAAATATGCCACTTAAATGTTGACACATTTTGATTGTAATATATTATGATCGAATTGGTTCATTATAGTTTGGATATGCTGAATTGCATGCAGACCTACTCAGCGTTCTGGTGGTTAATCTTGGTGAAGAACTAGGACGACCACGAATTGTGGAAAAATCGACAAATTTGGTATGCTTATTCACCTACTAGAACTAATATTAGGAGTAATCTACACACAATGTTTTAGCAAATTGAAAAAACTCCATTATAATATACAATATGCAAGGTTTGCCGTGAAACTTATTGCTTTCAAGTCGTAAACAGATTATACTAGTGGAATCGCTTCCTTATTAGAACAAATTTAAACCCTTGTGGACTCTTTCTATTGTTCGAACAATGCAATGTTTCCATTAATATAACACAGGCACACAAACAATGGTGTATGTCAAATGCTAAAGGAGAGAAAGAACGGCAATACATTACACAATTCATTGTATTACAATAAGCTATAAAATAAGATTCCAATTAGTGATAATGATTTTACGTAAGTGCGAAGTTAACGAAATATTTTGACATGCCATATTCTGATACCTAGAGGTTATAGATGCAAATCTTCCAAGGTCTCATAATAACAACTATGACGGGCTCCAGATAACCGAGGAAGATAAAGAGCTTATCTTATTCTTTCATATTACTAGCAGTGTACTCTCTAAACTTTACTATGGTACAATGCTGACATCATCTATACAGTAATTACATCCCAGCAAACACAAAAACGTTTTAAAAACGTTTTAAATAAGTTATATTTTGGCTTTTGGTTTAGGTAAAAACGTTTTAATCACATTAAAATGTCGGGTTATATAAAGGTCATGATAACGTTTTAAAACATTTTGTACGGAAACACACTACAACAATATTTTGAAATGTTTTCAAAATATGTTATTGTAAACTATTTTTGCAAACATTTTTGCCAAATATTGTGTCAATACTTAAATAACATTATGTTAAAATATTTGAACCCAGTAAACACAGAAATGTTCTTAAAATGTTTGTTTTTTCAAAACCTTTTAATAACATTTAAATGTCGGGTTATATAAAGGTCATGAAAACGTTTTTAAAACGTTATTGAAAATATTTTGGGCAAACATTTTTCGCCAAATATTTTTTCAACCCCAAAATAACATTCTGTTTAGAATGTTTTGTATCAAGTTTTCAAGAATGTTTTTGGAATGTTATTAAAACGTTTTTATACCATTTATATAACCCGACATTTAAACGTTTTCTGTAAAACATTTTTGTTTGCTGAGCAGTAGATTATCAAAAATGTTTTTAAGGATATGAAAACGTTTTATACTCTTAATATACCCTTTATATAACCCGACATTTAAACGTTTTCTGGCAACCTTTTATAACCTTTTGCGAATGATGTCGAGAACGTTTTGTGTTTGCTGGGATTGCACTCAGTTACTCTTTTAATGGCTATCAAAGTGGAGATCTCGAACTTGTTGGGAATTGTACGATACAGGTACATGTACTTCAGGAATACGCGCACAAGTATCCTTTTACCACGATGCATAAGATATCTTACTATGTGAAGACACACAATTTTAGAAATCTTGAAATCAAATTACTTTTACTTTATTTCTGTATATAAGATTAAAAAGTTGTTGGCTTCTTAAAGAAGAGTATAAATAGTAGTCTACTATTTCAATACTTAATCTAAGAAACATGTCAGTTACTGTCTGTCAATTATTTTGACGTCATCCTTTTGTGTGTAGCTATAGAGACAAGAATTTGAGCCAAATGTGTAATCTATTGTGCCAGCCGTCGGGAACCCGCGGGCGACGGGTGATCGTGTTTGTCCTATATCCCTAGTGTTGACTGTGGTTCAGATAGCAATAGACGCTTGCATGATAGCAAAATACTAAATATAAATTACCTCATATTGCTACTTGCGAGTGATAGTGTTTTTTTGGTAATAGGGAAATCGTCTCTTGTACCTATGATGTAGTTTTTATTATCAATGTTGTTGCTATTACTCTATCAATATAATAATAATTGTGCCCTCTGAAGTGAATAAATTACAAAAGAGATACTTAGAAAACAAGTGTTAATGAATATGTTTGCCCACAATGAACCCGCGGGCGACGGGTATTCGTGTTTGGACTATATCCCTACGGTTGATTGCAACCAATCAATACTTGTTACAAGTAGCAATAGGGGTTTGCATGATAGCAAAATACTAAATACGAATTACCTTACATTGCACTTACATTGCTTGCTACTAGCGATTGGTAGCGTTTGTTACGGTAGATTATCTCTTGCCGTCCAGTATTATGGACAATTTTGAGTATTGATTTAGTTGTTGTTTTTTGCTTTTGTTATTATTGTTAATTCGTGCTGAATAAATACGTATTTTTATTTACTGCAGTGAGTAATTCGATAGTCGATTCTTCAGCTTAACGTCTGCACACACTACACGCATGTTATGGAGAAGGTAGTGATACATAAATATTGCATCTACCGCTTCATGCTATTGGGCTATTCTAGCTGAAATCTGGATTAGATGACGAAAGCGGAAGCAGGAGACGCCTCATTTTGTCATAAAATTAATCATTCAATATATCTAAGCCGTATTTAGAACCAAGAGATAAATGCTCAATCCTTCACTGAGTGAATCGTTAATTGACTGAATCGTTCACTCCTAATTGAATTGCCACCATCACAAACCTCATGAAAAAGTACAAATTTGAACGTCAGTGCTGCAAAATGCATATGCCTTTTATAGCTGACACTTGTCTATTAATGTATTTTTCTGTGAGCTACTAAGTTTAGCCAAGTCTCGCATTATGTGCCAGAACTAACAAACACATCAGAAATCGATTCATACGCACTCTGAATACACAAAATGAAGCGAACAGATGCAATGGAACACCCACTCGCATTACACATTTAGATACAACTAGTATTTTGTATTAAGCTGTATGTATACTTTAAGGGCTAGTTATGAGCGATTGTATCCGGCGAATTGATGGAATCATTACTTCTCACTGACAGATGTCAAAAGTACGGTAAAATTAATTGATCCAAATTCATTTCAAATGAATGACTAGCCAGGTCTTGCTAAATGATTTTCATTTTCTTGGCAATGTTTCTTTTCTTCCAATCCAGGCAATGTTGCATTGGTGTTGTCATACATTTGGATTTTGTTGGATTTAATGTTCTTGTTGCACATAGGATGCCCTCCTATCGCGACGATGCATGAATGATATATATGTAAATATCAATAATATGGGTGTGTCAAACTATTAAATGTTGACACATTTTGATTGTAATATGATCGAATGAGCTCATTACTTTGGATATGCTGAATTGCATGCAGACCTACTCAGCGTTCTGGTGGTTATTCTTGGTGAAGAGGTAGGACGACCACGAATTGTGGAAAAATCGACAAATTTAGATTCCTGGTGTGCTTGTTCACCTACTAGATCTAATATCAATAGTAATCTACGCATAACGTTTTAGCAAATTGAAAAACCTCCATTATAATATACAATATGCAAGGTTTGCCGTGAAACTTATTGCTGTCATGCAAAGTCGTAAACAAATTATACTAGTGGAATCGCTTTCTAATTAGAACAAATTTAAACCCTTGTGGACTCTTTCCATTCTTCGAACAATGCAATGTTTCTTTTAATATAACAAAGGCACACAAACAATGGTGTCTGTCAAATGCTAAAGGAGAGAAAGAATGGCAATACATTACACAATTCATTGTATTACAATAAGATATAAAGTAAGATACCAATTAGTGATAACTTAATTGCGCTTAAGTGCGCTTGAAGTTAACGAAATATTTTGACACGTCGTCTTCTGATACCTAGAGGTTATAGATGCAAATCTTCCAAGGTCTCATAATAACAACTATAACGGGCTCCAGATAACCGAGGAAGATAAAGAGCTTATCTTATTCTTTCATATTACTAATAGCAGTATACTCTCTAAACTCTACTATGGTTCAATGCTGACATCATCTACACAGAAATTACATTGTATTCAGTTACCCTTTTATTGGCTATCAAAGTGGAGATCTCGAATTTGTGAGATACAGGTACATGTACTTCAGGAATACGCACATAAGTTTCCTTTTATCCACGTTGCATAAGATATCTTACTATGTGAAGAAACATAATTTAAATAAATCTAAGAGCAATGATTTCACTTACAAATCTACTGATCATGACATTTGTTGGCTTCTTAGAGTGTAAATAGTAGTCTACTATTTCAAAACGCATCACATTTAAGCAAAAGAAGCTTCATTTTGTAAACACACCATTTGTATTTTCAATTAATCATTCAATGTATCTAAGCCGTATTTGGAAGCACGAGTTAAATGCTCAATCCTTCACTGAGTGAATCGTTAATTGGGTGAATCGTTCACTCCTAATTGAATTGCCACCATCACAAACCTCATGAAAAAGTACAAATTTGAACGTCAGTACTACCAAATACATATGCCTTTATTGCCGACACTTGTCTATTAATGTATTTTGTTCTGCGAGCTACTAAGTTTAGTCGAGTCTCGCATTATGTGCCAGAACTAACAAACCCCAAAATAACATTCTGTTTAGAATGTTTTGTATCAAGTTTTCAAGAATGTTTTTGGAATGTTATTAAAACGTTTTTATACCATTTATATAACCCGACATTTAAACGTTTTCTGTAAAACATTTTTGTTTGCTGAGCAGTAGATTATCAAAAAATGTTTTTTAAGGATATGAAAACGTTTTATACTCTTAATATACCCTTTATATAACCCGACATTTAAACGTTTTCTGGCAACCTTTTATAACCTTTTGCGAATGATGTCGAGAACGTTTTGTGTTTGCTGGGATTGCACTCAGTTACTCTTTTAATGGCTATCAAAGTGGAGATCTCGAACTTGTTGGGAATTGTACGATACAGGTACATGTACTTCAGGAATACGCGCACAAGTATCCTTTTACCACGATGCATAAGATATCTTACTATGTGAAGACACACAATTTTAGAAATCTTGAAATCAAATTACTTTTACTTTATTTCTGTATATAAGATTAAAAAGTTGTTGGCTTCTTAAAGAAGAGTATAAATAGTAGTCTACTATTTCAATACTTAATCTAAGAAACATGTCAGTTACTGTCTGTCAATTATTTTGACGTCATCCTTTTGTGTGTAGCTATAGAGACAAGAATTTGAGCCAAATTTGTAATCTATTGTGCCAGCCGTCGGGAACCCGCGGGCGACGGGTGATCGTGTTTGTCCTATATCCCTAGTGTTGACTGTGGTTCAGATAGCAATAGACGCTTGCATGATAGCAAAATACTAAATATAAATTACCTCATATTGCTACTTGCGAGTGATAGTGTTTTTTTGGTAATAGGGAAATCGTCTCTTGTACCTATGATGTAGTTTTATTATCAATGTTGTTGCTATTACTCTATCAATATAATAATAATTGTGCCCTCTGAAGTGAATAAATTACAAAAGAGATACTTAGAAAACAAGTGTTAATGAATATGTTTGCCCACAATGATAACAAAATTGTATCGCTAAGTAAATAGCATAGCAGATATTACACTTTTAATTGTACGATACAGGTACTTCAAAAATACCCCCCCCACAAGTCCCTGTTTACATGGTCTACCCACCAATGTATAAGAATACCACTATGTAAAGGAAAATAATTGTATCACTCAAAATGCGTGCATTGATTGTTATTACAAATCTAAATTCAGAACAATACTAAACTGATTACATGGATTTTCTCATGCTTGATTTAAATTGTGAACATTCAAAATCAGTTTTCCATATTTAAAGAAACGTTCAAAATACTGTACTATTTCCAACTTTGAATCAAAGATACAATTCAGTTACTGCATGTGTGCCAATTGTAGTATCAGCGTTTTATATTTAGCTAGAGAAAAAATTTGAGCCTATTTATAAGGTATTGTGCTAGCCGTCTAGAACCCGCGGGCGACGGGTATTCGTGTTTGGACTATATCCCTACGGTTGATTGCAACCAATCAATACTTGTTACAAGTAGCAATAGGGGTTTGCATGATAGCAAAATACTAAATACGAATTACCTTACATTGCACTTACATTGCTTGCTACTAGCGATTGGTAGCGTTTGTTACGGTAGATTATCTCTTGCCGTCCAGTATTATGGACAATTTTGAGTATTGATTTAGTTGTTGTTTTTGCTTTTGTTATTATTGTTAATTCGTGCTGAATAAATACGTATTTTTATTTACTGCAGTGAGTAATTCGATAGTCGATTCTTCAGCTTAACGTCTGCACACACTACACGCATGTTATGGAGAAGGTAGTGATACATAAATATTGCATCTACCGCTTCATGCTATTGGGCTATTCTAGCTGAAATCTGGATTAGATGACGAAAGCGGAAGCAGGAGACGCCTCATTTTGTCATAAAATTAATCATTCAATATATCTAAGCCGTATTTAGAACCAAGAGATAAATGCTCAATCCTTCACTGAGTGAATCGTTAATTGACTGAATCGTTCACTCCTAATTGAATTGCCACCATCACAAACCTCATGAAAAAGTACAAATTTGAACGTCAGTGCTGCAAAATGCATATGCCTTTTATAGCTGACACTTGTCTATTAATGTATTTTTCTGTGAGCTACTAAGTTTAGCCAAGTCTCGCATTATGTGCCAGAACTAACAAACACATCAGAAATCGATTCATACGCACTCTGAATACACAAAATGAAGCGAACAGATGCAATGGAACACCCACTCGCATTACACATTTAGATACAACTAGTATTTTGTATTAAGCTGTATGTATACTTTAAGGGCTAGCTAGTTATGAGCGATTGTATCCGGCGAATTGATGGAATCATTACTTCTCACTGACAGATGTCAAAAGTACGGTAAAATTAATTGATCCAAATTCATTTCAAATGAATGACTAGCCAGGTCTTGCTAAATGATTTTCATTTTCTTGGCAATGTTTCTTTTCTTCCAATCCAGGCAATGTTGCATTGGTGTTGTCATACATTTGGATTTTGTTGGATTTAATGTTCTTGTTGCACATAGGATGCCCTCCTATCGCGACGATGCATGAATGATATATATGTAAATATCAATAATATGGGTGTGTCCAAACTATTAAATGTTGACACATTTTGATTGTAATATGATCGAATGAGCTCATTACTTTGGATATGCTGAATTGCATGCAGACCTACTCAGCGTTCTGGTGGTTATTCTTGGTGAAGAGGTAGGACGACCACGAATTGTGGAAAAATCGACAAATTTAGATTCCTGGTGTGCTTGTTCACCTACTAGATCTAATATCAATAGTAATCTACGCATAACGTTTTAGCAAATTGAAAAACCTCCATTATAATATACAATATGCAAGGTTTGCCGTGAAACTTATTGCTGTCATGCAAAGTCGTAAACAAATTATACTAGTGGAATCGCTTTCTAATTAGAACAAATTTAAACCCTTGTGGACTCTTTCCATTCTTCGAACAATGCAATGTTTCTTTTAATATAACAAAGGCACACAAACAATGGTGTCTGTCAAATGCTAAAGGAGAGAAAGAATGGCAATACATTACACAATTCATTGTATTACAATAAGATATAAAGTAAGATACCAATTAGTGATAACTTAATTGCGCTTAAGTGCGCTTGAAGTTAACGAAATATTTTGACACGTCGTCTTCTGATACCTAGAGGTTATAGATGCAAATCTTCCAAGGTCTCATAATAACAACTATAACGGGCTCCAGATAACCGAGGAAGATAAATAGCTTATCTTATTCTTTCATATTACTAATAGCAGTATACTCTCTAAACTCTACTATGGTTCAATGCTGACATCATCTACACAGAAATTACATTGTATTCAGTTACCCTTTTATTGGCTATCAAAGTGGAGATCTCGAATTTGTGAGATACAGGTACATGTACTTCAGGAATACGCACATAAGTTTCCTTTTATCCACGTTGCATAAGATATCTTACTATGTGAAGAAACATAATTTAAATAAATCTAAGAGCAATGATTTCACTTACAAATCTACTGATCATGACATTTGTTGGCTTCTTAGAGTGTAAATAGTAGTCTACTATTTCAAAACGCATCACATTTAAGCAAAAGAAGCTTCATTTTGTAAACACACCATTTGTATTTTCAATTAATCATTCAATGTATCTAAGCCGTATTTGGAAGCACGAGTTAAATGCTCAATCCTTCACTGAGTGAATCGTTAATTGGGTGAATCGTTCACTCCTAATTGAATTGCCACCATCACAAACCTCATGAAAAAGTACAAATTTGAACGTCAGTACTACCAAATACATATGCCTTTATTGCCGACACTTGTCTATTAATGTATTTTGTTCTGCGAGCTACTAAGTTTAGTCGAGTCTCGCAGTATGTGCCAGAACTAACAAACACATCGGAAATCGATTCATACGCACTCTGAATACACAAAATGAAGCGAACAGATGCAATGGAACACCCACTCGCATTACACATTTAGATACAACTAGCATTTTGTATTAAGCTGTATGTATACTTTAAGGGCTAGTTATGAGCGATTGCATCCGGCGAATTGACGGAATCATTACTTCTCACTGGCAGATGTCAAAAGTACGATAAAATTAATTGATCCAAATTCATTGCAAATGAATGACTAGCTAGGTCTTGCTAAAATGAGCTTCTATTTCTTGGCAATGCTTCTTCTTTCAAAAATGCAACCAATCCAGACATTGTTGCATTGGTGTTGCCATACATTTGGAATTTGTTGGATTCAATGTTTTTATTGCACATATGATTCCCTCGAATCGCGACAATGCATGAATGATATATATATTTATGTAGATATCAATAATATGGGTGTGTCCAAACTATAACAATGTTGACACATTTTGATTGTAATATGATCAAATGAGTTCATTACTTTGGATATGCTGAATTGCACACAGACCTACACAGCGTTCTGGTGGTTATTCTTGGTGAAGAAGTAGGACGACCACGAATTGTGGCAAAATCGACAAATTTAGATTCCTGGTGTGCTTGTTCACCTACTAGATCTAATATCAATAGTAATCTACGCATAACGTTTTAGCAAATTGAAAAACCTCCATTATAATATACAATATGCAAGGTTTGCCGTGAAACTTATTGCTGTCATGCAAAGTCGTAAACAGATTATACTAGTGGAGTCGTTTCCTAATTAGAACAAATTGAAACCCTTGTGGACTCTTTCCATTCTTCGAACAATGCAATGTTTCTTTTAATATAACAAAGGCACATAAACAATGGTGTCTGTCAAATGCTAAAGGAGAGAAAGAATGGCAATACATTACACAATTCATTGTATTACAATAAGATATAAAGTAAGATACCAATTAGTGATAACTTAATTGCGCTTAAGTGCGCTTGAAGTTAACGAAATATGTTGACACGCCGTCTTCTGATACCTAGAGGTTATAGATGTAACTCTTCCAAGGTCTCATAATAACAACTATAACGGGCTTTAGATAACCGAGGAAGATAAAGAGCTTATCTTATTCTCTCATACTAATAGCAGTATATTATCTAAACTCTACTATGGTTCAATGCTGACATCATCTATACAGAATTACATTGTATTCAGTTACCCTTTTATTGGCTATCAAAGTGGAGATCTCGAATTTGTGAGATACAGGTACATGTTCTTCAGGAATACGCGCACAAGTTTCCTTTTATCCACGATGCATAAGATATCCTACTATGTGAAGACACATAATTTAAATAAATCTAAGAGCAATGATTTCACTTACAAATCTACAGATCGTGACATTTGTTGGCTTCTTAGAGTGTACATAGTAGTCTACTATTTCAATGCGCATCACATTTAAGCAAAAGAAGCTTCATTTTGTAAACACACCATTTGTGTTTCAATTAATCATTCAATGTATCTAAGCCATATTTGGAACCAAGAGCTAAATGCTCAATCCTTCACTGAGTGAATCGTTAATTGAGTGAATCGTTCACTCCTAATTGAATTTCCACCATCACAAACCTCATGAAAAAGTACAAATTTGAACGTCAGTACTGCAAAATGCATATGCCTTTAAAGCTAGTACTTGTCTATTAATGTATTTTGTTCTGCGAGCTACTACGTTTAGTCAAGTCTCGCATTATGTGCCAGAACTAACAAACACATCGGAAATCGATTCATACGCACTCTGAATACACAAAATGAAGCGAACAGATGCAATGGAACACCCACTCGCATTACACATTTAGTTACAACTAGCATTTTGCAGAATTAAGCTGTATGTATACTTTAAGGGCTAGTTACGAGCGATTGCATTCGGCGAATTGACGGAATTATTACTTATCGCTGACAGATGTCAAACGTACGATCAAATTAATTAATCAAAATGCATTGCAAATGAATGCCTAGCCAGGTCTTGCTAAATGATTTTCCTTTTCTTGGCAATACTTCTTTACTTTCAACAATGCAACCAATCTAGGCATTGTTGCATTGGTATTGCCATACATTTGGAATTTGTTGGATTCAATGTTTTTATTGCACATAGGATTCCCTCGAATCGCGACAATGCATGAATGATATATATATGTAGATATCAATAATATGGGTGTGTCCAAACTATAACAATGTTGACACATTTTGATTGTAATATGATCAAATGAGTTCATTACTTTGGATATGCTGAATTGCATGCAGACCTACTCAGTGTTCTGGCGGTTAATCTTGGTGAAGAAGTATACGACCACGAATTGTGGAAAAATTGACAAATTTAGATTCCTGGTGTGCTTGTTCACCTACTAGATCTAATATCAATAGTAATCTACGCATAACGTTTTAGCAAATTGAAAAAAACCTCCATTATAATATACAATATGCAAGGTTTGCCGTGAAACTTATTGCTCTCATGCAAAGTCGTAAACAGATTATACTAATTTAGGAAAAATCGACAAATTTAGATTCCTGGTGTGCTTGTTCACCTACTATTACTAATATTAGGAGTAATCTACGCGAAACGTTTTAGCAAATTGAAAAAAACCCTCCATTATAATACACAATATGCAAGGTTTGCCGTATTAGAACAAATTGAAGTTAAAGGCTCTTGCTACGCCCCTGCTTAATAACATCCCTAATGCCATGTCTAATAAATGTTATATATACGTTCAAAAGTGGTGCCTGCAATTTATCTTATGTTTGCGTTAAACATCGGGCTTTTTGATATTACAAAATATATTCTGATTTATTAATGTATTATCAAAAGTGAAGGCAAAATAGTCCGCTATTGTTACCTTGAGTTTATAGACTTCTCTGCATGTTGCATAAAACCTACGCAAAATCTACACAAAGCAAAAATTACAAAATCTGTTTTGAGTAATTTTTCACATTTACCACTTTCAAATTACACTTTGAAAACATAATGCAATACTTTCTCCTGAGACGAAACATATCCATGTTCTAGGGCCCTTTGGGATAAAAACACACTCCAGTTTCAATCGCGCTGTTCCGAATATTAATACAATGGACACTTATCTTGTGGTGAATCTTATTCATTAGGTGTGAAACAGAACACGAATGTTATCCCACGCATTTTACATTTAGACGGTTGTGACGTTCTATCGCTAACAGTGAGAGTACTTTATGGTGTAGTAAGAAGTAGCGATATAGTTTATTGTAACTCGCTGATAGTTAACGATTATAACTTTGAATTTGGCGTATCAGACTATTTTGACATTCTATCGCTAAAAGTGAGAGTACTTTGCGGTCTAGTAAGAAGTAACGATCTAGTTCATTGTTCGATTGCTGATAACGAGCGATTGTAACTATAAATTGAGCGTAATGTGTCAATTGTAAGACGTACTCATTTAGTTCATTGTCCGTTGATGAAGCGCTGATAGTAAGCGATTGTAACTATGAATTTAGCATATCATTTTCATGCGCTGCATGCTAGCCATATGCTTCAACATAAGGTTTGAGATATGTTCTTAAAATCTCAAAGAGCTATCTCAAGAACCACTGAATCAATAATAGGTTCGTTTGTACTCATTTTTTAATGTATTTTTATGCTGATATGGTCATAAAAATGTACAATTTTGAAATTTTGAATTTGACTTAATTTGTTAAAACTTGTCGTCTGCAGTCGACACCCGCGTGGATGAGTTATTCATCCGGTTTTTGTGATAGAGTTATGGTTTGATTGATTAAAGGTTTCTTGTCCTTAGCACGACCCTTGCTTGTTAAAATGGCATTTGCCTTACATCTACAGGAAAAAAGAAAATGAAAAGAAATCAGACACTATGTGATATAGTCCTCACATTTGGCTCCATTATCTTAGTGTTGATAACTTTACACACAAGCACAGACATGCGCACACCACTTACCTATATGCATACACACCCCCACAAGGCCCTGTCAACAATTACACACCTACCACACACCACACCCCCACACTATCATGCGCGTATCCGGGGGCGAATACGATGAACATATTGTTGGTCTAAGAGAATGTAGATTATGGTAAAATTACATGATTGTCAAATTGACACTAATACCAGCGCAGTCTGTTTCCAGAACCTGAATACACATGCAAGAACACTGTTAATTGGCATTCAATATGTCCAGTCCAAGGAACAGGTCTTTACAAAGATAGACTCATACACACAGATACCTCAACGTCATCAACATCTACCCCCACACTCAGATATATGCCTATATAATTACTATCTAAGGAAAGACATGGCACGCAAACTAACATATGCCTTTATTTAAAGGAGAGTCGGGCGGAAGGAGCCATACTTTTCCAGTGTTAGTCAATTAACCAAACAATTGCAATATACTTCTTAATATTCATACTTTGATCTTATAGGAAATGAGTAGAGAAATGAATTCTGCATTTATACTTTCATAGGTCTAACAGGCCAATCATATTAAAGCTGTATAAAAATGATTTATACCCATACATTTTGGTATTTAATTAAAACACCTACATCTTCCAAACACATCATTGAACCCTCTTGAAATGGTCAGAATTGGGAATTGGGAATTGGGATATTTTGATATTGCCTTTTGATATGTCAGTCTCGTAAGAAATCACAGTGGAAGTGGTTGGGTACCGATCACTTTGATACAGCTTGTATCAAAACTGAGGGCGTCTTCCCCTCCTGAGAAAAAAAATTGCCAATGGGGCGGAAATGATACCACTTATATCAAGCATTGGGATCTCCTGTATTTAACACATACTATGCTCTCCTCCTTAATGCTCTGCGTGCTAGCCATAAGCTTCAACATAAAAAGTCCAAGTTTTCCGATATTTTTCAAAATATCAAGAGCTACCTAAGGAACCACTTACCAAATATGGTAATGAAAATTTACAATTCTGAAATTTGTTAATTTTTTTCAAAATGTATCGTCTGCAGTCGACACCCGCGTGAAGAGAGTTAAGTCATTGTATTCAAATGGATTGCAGCATAAAGCTGTATTTGCGGCGAAAGATCTGCTATCATACAACGTGCTAATACAGAAAATATAGTGAGGGTGTTAAACCTAAAGCACTGACCACCCTATCCTTGACCGAGAGGTATCGTCTGCCATCGGGATGCACTAACTGTTCTGAATCTCAGGTCATGTATAGTGCACACCCCCACCGCACCGAACTGTTCTAAAGTTCAGGTCATGTATAGTGCACATCCCCACCGCACCACTTAGGTGTGTATCTGGGGTGAGGGGGCAGCAATCCTCCACTCTAAGCTGCTGTGAACCACTGATTGGCTCATGTGGTTGTCTTTTATAGTGGCTATGTGCCTATAGTTCTTGATCTGTGTCACTCCTCATGTGCTATTGTTCACTCTAGCATTTTATTAAAAAAATATTATTGCTAATATTTCATTCCCACAACAGAGTGGGTTGCTTTCCTCAAACCCAAAGGTATGTCAACCCTCAGTCCTTTGTTTCATAAATACTAGCCTATGTTTATGCTTGGGCTATAGCCTCCCCCCTCCATCATCTACTTTTAACGTATCTCAAAATTCTGTTTCCATATTTTCTCCTTGTTTTGGTTAATTATAGGTTTGTTTGTTCGCTACGCAATTTGTATGTTAATTTCAACTTGGTCTTAAATATTAAAAATGTGACATTTTAGTAATTTCTTTTGCACAGAAATCGAAATGTCAGCGGCTATTAATAAACCAGGAACGTCAGATAAAGTATTTTCAATTATCTTTCTGAAACAGAGAGGAGTACTTGATGTAATTTTCTACATAGTTTCTACATGCAAATGTCAAAACATGCTGTTATAAAAATGTACATTATTCAACATTTTCATAACCATATTTGGGTATTACCATTAGATAAAGCAAAGCTTGGAGTATAAGATCAGCATTTTATTTCATTTCCCGGTTCTTTATAGATTATTCTTGTAATTTTATAGTCCAATCAGTACTTTCTTTATCTGCTCAAATTAAACAAGATCTTTCTCTTACTCTCACGGTGATACTTTCCAACACCCCAGGTGGGGCCAGGCGAAAAGGAGAAATGTTATGCGTTGAGGGGACTGCTTAAAGACAAAGTGGTCTTTGATGCTTTGCTTGAAAACGTTTGAGTCTTGTAGTTGTGTTAAGGGTGCTGGAAGCGAGTTCCAGTCCTTGATTTTTCTGGGGTAGAATGAGAATTTGTAAATGTTTTTGTTAGGCGATGGGGTGGGTGAAATATCTTTTGCAATGGAAGGGCCAGGTGACCCTCTCTGGCTTAGTGAAGTATGGTTATTCCTTCTGTTCTGCAACCTGCTCATGTGTTCAGATTATCTGAAATGGTTGGTTAGTAATTTACCTTTAGCCACTAGTTCCTCATTAGCAAGGTCATCCGCACTACATATTTTGATCTGGATTGGTTTGGGGTGATATAGTTCTGCGTATGTTGCAGAATACGACCGCACATCGTGCCTCAAATCAAAAGGTTTGGCAACCCTTGAACCTTTATTTCCTAATCACTACCTTTACGTTAGGGCTATAGCCTCGTCCCCATCATCTTATATTATACAAACAAAAATCAAAATAGAAGAGGGCACTTAAAATTGACTGAAAATGAGTCAGGAAGACAGTCTTTAGAAATATACATCCATAAAACAAAGCATGACATTGTTACTTTCTCTCGGAAATTATATATACTACTCATTATGACCTGCGTTAAGTATCTCACCTTTCCCGCGTTCTACAAGGGGCTCTTCAGCAACCCTAGACGGTACTTGTTAATTACTTTGCTTTGGTACTCAAAACACAACAGATACTTAGAATGGCACGCGCTCTGCTTCTAAAAGGTTGACGACCCCTGCCTTACAGAATCCACACCACTAAAAAGAGTTACTGGTTCGTATCAGAAAGGCTGCTACTCTTGAATCATTCAAAACTCATATATCTTTTTCCATAATATCCATGATATCGTTGCCTTTGTTTTCTGTTTTTGATCATTTCTGCTGTTCTTTTGTAGTTTATATGTAATTGATCAATGTTCAGAACATGACAACAAGTGGTGCATCTTGATCTGAGAAAACGTTGGGGTCCCAAAATTAATCCGCGTACGGACATGGTAAGGAGACAAAATATTGTCACGTGGGGTAGAAAAACGAACTTACTTTCTTATATTTTATACGTGTATTTAGGACGTTTAGTTAGTAGTATGCGCCCTTGTTGAGGACAACATTTTGATTAAACTTTTGTTACTGAAAATCCATCTATGTGTCTAGAAAAGTATCCGTCTAAGCAATACTAGGAATATCAGTTTTTATTTGAAAACATACAATAGCAAAAGTAGAATAAAGGTGAAGAATGTTTCAATTTTAAACTTTAAAATGGGAATCTTTCAAAAATATAAAAACACATAATGTAACTCACTCTTTGTCTGCTTTGTCATATTCGCTATGAGGTCATACAGGTAGGAGGGAGTTGCCTTGAAAACCTTTGCTGTTTAATCAGCTAATGCAGCTTTTGTATATTTTTCCTTTTATAACTTGAGGGGGAGAGTTCAATGAATAGTACGTCAGTATTATCCATGAGACAAAGTAATGTCAGGATTCACCTTTTCGGTAAATCCCATAACCCTTTGCGAGTACACCTGAGAACTCGTCATACTGCGTCGCGCCGATGCGCACATCGTTTATCGAACATCGTTACTGCGCATTACAAGTCGGCGTGACGTCAAATGACGAGTTCTCAGGTGTACTCGCAAAGGGTTATGGGATTTACCGAAAAGGTGAATTGACTAATTACAACCACGTAATCGGAAATCCTTTGGGCTCAAGTTCAAAGCATTCAGTTTTATTTTAAATAAGAATCAACAACCTGTCATTTTATCGAGAAAAATTATGGTTAATAGACAGGAAATCAAATTGAGTGTTGGGATATTCTAGTTGAAATCCATACACCCCCTATGTAAGACATGACCTTAATCTCCTACATAGGGAGTGTGAATTTCAAATGGAGCCACCCATTCAGTGTCGTCTGCTCCAAAATGGGCTATTCCAGTTGAAATCCATACACCCCCTATTGAAGACATGACCTTAATCTTCCACACAAGGGGTGTGATTGTCAAATGGGACTACCTGAATGGGTAACTCCGTTTGAAATCTACACTCCTGTGTGGGAGATTAAGACCATGTCTTCCACAGAAGAGTGTATGGCTTTCAACTAGAATAGCTTATTTCAAGATCAAGGTTGTCAGATAATATTCAGTACAGTTTTTTTTTTTTTTAAACATCACTTATAAGTTAACATGGTTGAAGGTCACATTAGTCAGCACCGTGTTTCGATTTTGTTGGTAATCATTGTATTATTGTATTTTTTATTTAATGATTCAAGTAACAGTGTTACTAAAATAAAACCATAAATTAAATTATAATCAAATTAAGTATTTCTTGGCCAAACTGGAACACTGTGAACGCTAGTGGCTCCGCGATAAACACACGCGAATATAGCACGGTACAGTACACGCTTAGTACACTACGTGGACGCAACGCGCATTTTCCAGTTTGGCCAAGAAATACTTAATTTGATTATAGTTATTGTGGTTTCTGTGGTGCAATGTCATAATCATTTCAATTTTACCGTTCAAGGATAATTAAAGATATATTATTTGTGAGATGGAATAAATCAATAAGCGTATATCTTGCAACAGAGAAGATTAATAAGAAAAAGAAACGATATAAATGAGTGCAATTTGTTTCTGAAGATATTCATTTCATTTTCATTTTATTAGAAAAAGCATCGTGGCCCTAAGGCCAAATTGAGCAATTTTTACAAAATTCAAAGACATCAAAATATGACTAAATTACAAATACAAAATATATATAAACAACAAATTTAAATTCAAATAATGCAAGATAAAAGATGAAAAATATTGCACATATAAAGCAAAAATGGATATTGCCACATATTAAAACATCAGCATGCAGGTGTGAGTTGGCTCCGGGAGTCGGTGTGGGTGGAAAAGGGGTACACAGGTGAAGGGTGCATGAGCGCACGCACCCCGATGCACACACAACGGCATGCCAGCACACATGGTCCCTTCATCTCTGAACCCATACAACACCCAACCACCACAGAAAACAGCCACTCACACCTGCACAATATTATACTCACACACACACTCACATACCTAATTCACACCACACATATCACTGGGCTCAAACAAACTCCAAAAACACCTGGTACTCCCTCGTGCTCCCACTCACACATACAAATAAAGAGATCATAATAAATTATATAAATAATGACACCTGCATACATGTAATACATCAAAACTGTTTAAAAGCACTAAAAATGGCAAATGCAAAAGGATAACTACTGATTCAATAAATTAATAAAATATGGTACTGGACTATTAGCAAACCTGGATGTTCTGACAGGAATTTTTGATATTGCACTTGAATTGCGGAGATTTCTACCATGGGCTTCAAACCTAGTGGGTGGAATGAGATGACTAGTACGAGCATTGGTTGATAGCCCTTCAGCAAATGAATGACAGAGTAATTCTCTTCTGTTAGTTAAAAATCAAGATTGCACGAAGTAATTGCATCATCATAAGATGTATAGTTCCAACCAAGTATTGTCCTACATGCCCGTTTTTGAATTCTTTCAATATCAGCAGATTGTTTTGATGTAATACTTGAGTGCCAAACCACAGCAGCATATTCGAGAACTGGTCTAAGGTAACTTTTAAGAACAATGGTGAGCTCATCTTGAGAGAAGCCAAATTTTTTTAAAGTGCGAAGCATAAAAAGACGCCTATTGGCTCTGGTAAGCATAATATTAACCTGGGCGTCCCATTTAAGGTCATTTTGTAACCAGAGACCGAGCACTTTCGCTTTGTCAACATAAGGAAGAGGCTCATTACCAATTCTCAAATCTGTGTGTAGTGGCTCTGATCTACCAAAATTAACAAGAAGAGCCTGGCATTTGGATGGGTTTAATTTAAGGCAATTGTTTTTGGCCCACTCAGTAAAATCATTCAAATCATCTTGAAGACAGCCTTTAACATTACGATGACGGTTCTCACCAAAGGTCATGTCATCAACGTATTTCCAGTATTGTGATTTGGCATCTGTGGCAGCATCATTAATAACAATTTGGAATCCAATAGGGCCCAGTTTTGTGCCTTGAGGAACCCCCCCTTTGACCGTAACATACTCAGATAAAGAATCATTGAATTTCACACACTGCTGCCTGTTGTGCAAAAAATCACAAATCCATGGCACAATGGTTCTTCTCACACCAACTTCGATCATTTTCTCAATTAACAAGGTGTGATTGATGAGATCGAACGCTTTTGAGAAATCTGTCAGAACCACTGTGCCAACGTTGTGATTTTTTTCCGCACCCTGGTGGAGAAAATGCATGAGATTAACTAAATAATGGCTGGTAGAAACTCCAGAAACATTGCCAAACTGTTTGATGTCAATAAAATTCTCAATGTCTTCCAAAATCCATTTACAGATAAAACCCTCAGCAATTTTGGAGAAAATTGAAGTGAGAGACACAGGCCTAAGTTTTTCAACATTAGGGGGGCTGGTCTTTGGAATTGGCACAATTATTGCTTTTTTCCATTGGGTGGGCACAATTCCCTCCTTGTAGGAGGAATTTAAAATATCTGTGAGTGGAATACTGAGTTCATAAGCAAATTCACGCACCAATTGAGGTTTAAAACCATCGGGGCCACCAGCTTTAGATGGATTCACTTTCTGTGGTAGATTCACTTTTTTTGTGGCTGTACATTTGTACAATCCTTTCAGTGACATATGATAGTGCATCTATATTTTTGCAACAATCATTACTTTTTGCCCAAACATAATTTACACATACACTTATATAATAGCTATGTATTTTGTATGGTAGCGCCCCAAGGTGACCAACATGGCGCCCCAATAGTTATAACTATTAAACCTGCTTGAATTTCTCTGAACCCAGCTTATTTTCTTCTTCATAGTTAGCCAAATCTCCGATGTATTGTTTGACCTTGAATAACTATAGAGGGCACTGATCACCATCCTGGGGCGCTTCAATTTGTGACATTATCTAGAAAAGATAACCGTACTTGTCTAGTTATTATTACTTATTAGTGAGTTTCTTATATCCATGACCTACATGTAGTTGAAATCGGCTATGTGTCATATGTTTCAAGTTCATGGGACCGTCACTGTAATCCAGACAACAGAACAACCGTCATTCAATGATTAGCATGGAAAGCTGTAGGCGAGGGTTGGATGAATTATGACCTCCTTTTAAAGCTAAATATGACTTTTTTAAGGAGTCGGCAACCTAATGGGTGCTCGTAACGTAATATTTCCTTTAACCCCATAAGAACTACCAGCCGATTGGCCAAAAAGAATATTGTGTCCAAGTATGAACCAATCAAGGAGGGTATTATAAGTTGAACCATAAATAGTTAAAAGCCTAGTCATAATTGGCAATTGAAATGGGCATTTCAAGTTATCAGCCAGTGTCCAGGTAGTTAATCGTGTTACGGTAATTATATTTTACTATTTGAATTGGAGAATACTGACACTATAATTCAAGACCGAATTAGAAGAATAGTTTGCGTATGACGTCCTGTCAAACAGGCCGAAATTTCGTACTGCGCAGGACAGCAACCAATCACGCCGCGCCTTTACCTAACGTCAGACTTCTTTTTTTATTTCGGTCTTTGATTATAACAGTGCTTCTCAGTAAAGTGAACTCTCTCCACGCGAGTGTCGACTGTAGACCACAAGTTTCATTTTATTTTTTTATTCAACAATTTTGGAATTGTAAATTTTTAAAACATGGACCTTTTATGTTTGAGCCCATGGCAAGCACGCAGAGCTTATGGAGGCTAACTACATCAAGAAAGAGTCTGCACCATTACCTGAGACAGGGCCGTAAAAGATATAGAAATATTATTTATTAGAAACACCACCAAACACAAACTTTATTAGAAACACCAACTTCCTATAAATTAAGACACGAACCTCAAGGATTGTCAGAAGACAAACTATCGATGCCAGAGAATGTTTTCTCCGAAAATGCCGATCAAACAAACGTTGGTATTGGATGTTTTTAAACTAATTTCTTTTGACACTAAACATCATTACACGTTTCTCTGTTTTACATTTCAGGTGCGAAGACAAAGGATTTCCTCACATTTGTGGTGTTTTTTATCCATTCATGACTCTTACCCGTGGATATAACAGGTAAGTGTTTTTATTTGCAAAAAAAAGTGTAAATTCCGATTAAAATTAATAAATCATTAAGTTTGTTATTCACAGAAGTTTGTATACAAGGTAGCATCCTTACGACCTGATTATCACTGGCCTCATAAAATTGGCTTGAATCGAATCGAATCAACTTTATTTTCTATATGAAGACCTGAGCGCAAGAAGACCGTAAGTCCACTTGGCCCCTCAACATGTATACACTAAAGTTGCGTATAGTTTCGATAATTTGGTAATGTTTTATACATGTTCAGGGGCCAAAACAAATCTTTCACAAACGTTCATGATGTTTTCACCCTGGAACATGTATTAAACATTACAAAACCCTAAGAAATTATACGTAACTTTAGTGTATACATGTTGAGGGGCCAAGTGGACTTACGGTCTTCTTGCGCTCAGGTCTTCATATTAGGGTTCCCTTATATAGAACTAGACGACGTCATAGGGGGGAAGGTGCCCCCGGTTGGTTGATACAAATATACACAAGGCCCGGACGCAGACACGTTATAACATTAATAGCAGTGTAGATTTCCACAAGAGTGTAGTTATGACCAGGAGCATTTCAACTGAGAAGATACTTTTTAAATAAATAAGTTCTGGTACAGATCCAACAGAAATGAAAGTACTCATTATATATATTCCAGTTCCTATCAGGAACCTTGTTCACTCTGACTGTAGTGTTTCTAGATGACGACAGTCCTTGGTGGCTGGGATGATGTTGCCACATTTGTAGATTGCCGTTTTGAGATGATCTGGTCATAGATTCTGTCCAATTTGTATGCCCCCTCGGTCTTGTTTTTGGACATAATCTATGACCAGATCACCTCAAAACGGCGAATATAACTGATATATATCTAGTAAGTACTTTCATTTCTATTGGATCTGTACCAGAACTTATTTATTTAATTTGACTTTGAACAATTCTGATGAATCTCATCAATAATAAGAAGATACTTGTTTCCCCACGTCAAGTTGGTGTACCTTGCTCTTTTACATTGTCAATAATTGTAGCAGATTTGGTTAGGTATGCATGAATTGATGTCAGGTACTTATTATACTTTTTTCCGAGTTTACCTTCATCATTCATAACCTCACTAATATACCCGATACAGGCGATCCAATCATTTGTATTTATTTGTCAAACGCTGAACGCGGTTACTAATATTCGAGAGTGGACCTCCGCGCCGTCAGCGTAAATATTAGTAACCTCCGCTCGCGCCGTGTTGTGGGTCGAACAAATTGCGAGAACGCTGGCCGCCACATTTGGTTTGCGCGCTACCGTATTTGCACAGATTGTGATTCGCACTTCTGCTATTGGTCGTCCTGATTTAGCCTGATCGATTTTTGGAAATACAAAACGTAAAAATTGCTTATTTTTAAGGAAAATTGTGTGTTATTTTGTAAAGGAAGATAATGCATCGCGAATATGTCGGGCATTGTGTGAAAAATCTAAACATTTTGCCTTTGGACCTCGGAATATCCCTCGGGCCTGCGGCCCTCAGGATATTCCTCGGTTCCAAAGGCAAAATGTTTAGATTTTTACAATGTCCTCCAAATAACCGATGCGCAGTTATTAACCTCTAATTAACTTCAAAATTAATGAACGTTATTAGTCTCGCGCTACTGAAGGCACGTCGGATTGTGTGAATTAACATGTCTACAGGGTGTGTTAAAATAATGCGATAATGAAAGACGTGCTCTCACATATTACGTGAATCACACATCATGTCCTATGTCACTTCACCATGTGCGAAAATTGATTAGAACAGCTGAACACGGAGTCTGACATAATATTATCTAGTGTGTGTACAGGCCAAAGGGTATTTGATAATAGATACGCACGTAATACAATAATGAAGACGTCAGTAATATCGCCAATGGGGCTCAAGAAGAATGAAACAGAACTGAAATTGACATTTTAACATCCCGAAATAGTATTTTTGTGATAATTTGTAATTTCATCATTCAAAGTGACAATTTAGTATAGCTAACTTATAAAGACAAGCCAACTGGGACAAGGGCCGTGAACCTATAGAGGTATACGATTCTCTACTAGAAACACCAACTTCCTATAAGACGCCACCAACGTCAAGGATACTAAAACACATGCATGACATGAGGGATTGATTGAGGGATATTAATTCAGACATACATCATGAACGTAGGAGATAGATCAAGGGAGAGAAAGGAAAGGTTGAAAGATACGGGTAGAGAGGGTAGCCTATAACAAAAGAAAGACAGAAAGGGATTTCATGTTTTGAGATTATATGGATGGACTAAATAGGGTTCTCAATGCTGATCAGGCTATAGAACATTAATGTGGTGCTTATTTCTCTACAGAGCTTTTTTACCGCTACACATGATATATTTGCTGATAAATAAATAAATGCCGATTTGTATTAAAAGTAATGTATTTGGGCTGTTTGATGAAAACGATGTCTCGGTGAACGCTCTGCTTGATGAACTGCACTCCCTTCACATCGAGTATGCCAACAACAAAGACTCTCAGGCAAGGAAAGACCGCTACAACCATGTGAAGCAAAAGGCTCAAGCGAAGCTACGTGAGATGAAGGACAACTGGTGGCGTGACAGGACACGGGAATTACAGGAAACTGCTGACACAAAGAATATCAAGAAGTTCTTTAGCGAGCTCAAGGCAGTCTATGGACCTTCTTCCAGAGGAACCAGCCCACTACTTGACCTTGATGGACATACTGTGATCAAGGAACCGTCACTCATCACAGAGAGATGGGCTCAGCACTTCAACCAGCTGCTCAACCGCCAGTCAACAATCTCTGAGGAGGCAATTGCAGAAATACCACAAAGCCCAGTAATTGAAGAGCTCGACCAACCACCTACTGTTGAAGAAACAGTAAAGGCGATCAAACAGCTTTCTAGTGGCAAAGCTCCAGGCGAGGATGGCATTCCCCCAGAAGTATACAAATATGGTGGAGATAAGCTTGTGTCCGAGCTAACGCGGCTCTTCAAAGAACTCTGGGCAGAAGGTGAGGTGCCACAGGATTTCAAAGATGGTCTGATAATACCCCTCTACAAGAACAAAGGGGATATACGCTTTTGTGACAACCATCGTGGTATATCGCTGTTAAGCATTGCTGGTAAGATCTTCGCCAGAGTGATCATCAATCGTCTTACTACCCATCTTGATAGCACCTTTCCAGAGAGTCAATGTGGCTTTAGAGCTGGCAGAGGCACAACAGATATGCTATTTGCAGCTAGACAAGTCCAGGAGAAATGCAGGGAACACAACCTAGACATGTATATGGTGTTTGTTGATCTCACCAAAGCCTTCGACTCTGTCAGTCGTGAAGGCCTCTGAAGGTTACTACTGAAGATAGGATGCCCATCAAGAGTAGTTAAGATAATCCGCTCATTTCATGATGGCATGATGGCCCGCATATCTGACCTAGGGACAACATCGGAAGCATTTCCAGTGTCAAATGGTACCAAGCAGGGATGTGTCTATTGTTTAGCATCATCTTCTCTGCAATGCTTCAAGATGCCTTCAAGGACTGTAACGAAGGAGTCATGATCAGGTTTAGAAGCGATGGTGGAATCTTCAACCTTCAACGCCTGAAAGCCAAGACAAAGGTGTCGCTATCACTTCTGCGTGAGCTACTATTTGCTGATGATTGCGCCCTGATTGCCTATACCGAAGAGGATCTACAGAGCATTCTCAACGACTTTGCTAGAGCAGCCACACGCTATGGTCTTACCATAAGCATTAAGAAAACAGAAGTGATGTTCCAGCCAAAGCCAGGCAGCCCACCTATAGACCCAGTCATCAAGATCGGTGACGATCAACTAAAGGTTGTGCAGAAGTTCTGCTATCTAGGTGGCTTCCTCTCACATAATGCCTGTATTGATGATGAGATCACTTCGCGAATTAGCAAAGCAAGTGCCAGCTTCGGACGGTTGCAGCACAGACTCTGGTCTGATCATGGCATCCGACTCAGTACTAAGCTCGGTGTATATAGAACAGTTGTGCTATCCACCCTCCTTTATGGAAGTGTCTCTTGGACCTGGTATCGCCGGCATGTGAGAAAACTTGACCAATTCCATCTAAGGTGCCTTCGTAAAATCTGTGGTATCTCATGGAAGGACAGAGTACCAAACACCTCAGTACTTGAGCGCTGTGAATCGGAAGGTATCGAGGCAATCCTCATCAAAGGTCAACTCCAGTGGGCTGGACATCTTGTTCGCATGGATGATACCAAAGGCCCTGTTTTATGGCGAGCTAGTCAATGGTCAGCGTTCACGAGGAGGTCGACACAAGAGATTCAAGGATGTCCTTAAATCCAGTCTGAAAGCATGTGATATACCTACTGCATCTTGGGAGAGTCAGGCTCTCACCCGTCCAGAGTGGCGATCCGCTTGTCGTGCTGGTGTTGGGAAATTCGAGCAACGACGTATCAAGACGCTCCAGGAAGCCCGCTCAGCCCGCCATGCTACACAAAGCCAAATTCCACCAAGCAATAATGATTATGTCTGCCCTGACTGTCAACGACACTGCCGTTCCCGCGCAGGATTGGTCAGCCACCGCAGAAAACATCGAATCCTCAACTAGCTTTGAGAGAAAGGAGATCTGTCGGATACGACGGCTCACACCATCATCATATCAAATCAATGAGCTATTGTTATGACGATAGCAGATTTTGCCCAACTTTAAGAGGTTTTAAAAATTAAATTAAAAATTTAACTGCCTGTCCCTTACAATGACTGCTAATACTTGAATACCCTTATCCGAAATCAGAAATCGGAGTGAATTTCTAGGAGCATAGCGAAATTCCGAAACATTTGAATTCTTGATGAACTCTGCCTCGTTTCATGCAAGAAGTGCACGCAAATCAAACAAACTATGTATACACAAGAAACGTCAAACGTACATTGCGCTATTATATTTGAAATTTATTTGTCACAAGCAATGCCAAAAAGTCATTTCGTTTTTATTGTAAAACCAAGTATCTAAGCAATTGACAGACAATAACATAATGGTAACAAAAGTTATGTATTATTATAGGGCAAGGAATCAATTACTACACTGGAATTTCAGTGACCCAAGACAAGCGGTTTGTTATTTATGATAAGAAATAAGGTACCGCTAGGATGTACCTCTTTTTCTATCATATACTGAACCGCTTGTCTTCAGTCACTGAAATTTCAGTGTAGTAATTGGATTCCTTGCCCCAATAATATACGGTACATAACTTTTGTTACCAGTGTGTTATTATTTTTTGAGAAAAATGCAAATATAGTCACAAATTTACCACACGGGTGTAGTACCCCCTTAATATAATATATAATACGGTATTTTTGTGTTTAATTGTTAGATAGTAAAGCCACACCAAGAACAAATCGGTGCTTGAGTTACTTAATAAAGAAATATTAATCGATATTATGAAAAGGTCTTCTTTCATGTCTTTTTTATCTACTCCGTGTAATAAACCGTTCCGCTATAACCCATGTGGTGGCTTGTGCAATTATCCAACCATGAAAAACACGGCTTTGCACTGCATAAATTCGATAAAATTATAACACCGCACTCTTTTTTACATTTTTACATAACTGCCCTTAAGTGAGTCCACGGTTTATTTTTCCACGGTTTATCAGCGATAAACCGTGTTTTTCGAATTATTGTACATTTAGCTTTCCATAGAAACGTCGCTCACTGGGATAATGGAGCTTCAACAATCTGTTTTTCTAAAAGTGGAGCTTCAGATACTTTACTTGAAAACCCCTGGCTTAGTGTGGCCGGTATTGAATAATCCCGATTAACCCACTAAAGTATGATAGTGTACGCATGCGTGACCAAATTTTCTTTAAACACCCCCTAAACAAGTTTTACCCTACCAGCAAATTTAGGTCCTTAATAAGGTAAATTAATATAAAATTTACCCCCTAATGAGTTTTTTGGCTAGTAAAAATGAAAAAATGTACCCTTTTTGGACTCGTAATTTACCAAAAATTTGAAAAGGTACCCTAAACAAGTTGTTCAGCTTCAGAAAACTACCCTTATTCTTAAAAATCAGTGTTTTTAGACCCTAAATGCGTCACTCGCATAACTTGCCTTGCCTAAAAAAAAAACACCCCTTTTCCTTGTTTTTTGTGAGTGATCCCCTGGGGATTAACCGCGCTGCGTTATCTACAGCATGTACATCAAGACCAGCTGAAAACAAAAACAAAGGAAGAAATATTACAGTGTTAGGTTTTTTACTTTGCTTTTTGTTAATGTAGTCACAACAAGGGCATGATTTCGTCATAATTTGCGTTTACCAAAATTGATTTTAATAGATCAAAATGGAATCGACTGATTGTCGTAAACCAGTTTCAGGAGAGTCGTTACGGGATGGGTTGCGGGATTTGATACCAGAAATAAAAAAAAGGGGAATCCGGATAATGCAATGACGTTGTCAGCCCCGATAGCACACAGAAACAAACAAACAATTCCGTGGCAAATATTATGATAGTTATTTCGGTTCTTCAACGCAATCAGTGTCAAATAACGCCTAGTCACTAGGATCAACAACATGCTCATCTATCAGGGACACAGTTCTTTAACCCCAATACATTCATTACTGTACATTCATTGAATGACCTTTAAAAATTTGGGTACAAAAACTCATACTCTGCAACTTGAGGTCAAATTTTACACTATGATTGTTTAATTGAGGTTATTGAACGAAGCTATTGGTATGAGGCTATTGAGGGCCATAGTGAGTCTGCGATTGTCTCGGACAAACAGTGGTTATACTTTGTTCGGCTTTATAGTTAGTGAAATTTCATAACTCCTAACATGCGTGACTGCGAACGCGCTTATGTTGCTTTATTGACAAGTGAAAAAATAAACAATCAAAAATTCTCCAATTATAAGCCGAACAAAGTCTAGTCTGTTTGTACTCCGGGTAAAACACAACATGAAGCTGATATCCCAGAAAACACACAACGATTTACAGAACACGTTTAAATGTCGGTTTATATAATATTCATAACATTCATAAAACATTTTTGATAACGTGATTCAAAACATTCTAACACATTGTTATTTAACTGTTGACAAAATATTTTCTAAAAATGTTTGCCAAAATATTTCACAATAACGTTCTAAAAACGTATTCGTGATCTTAATATAACCTGAAATTTAAATGCTATTAAAACATTTTTCTGTTTGTTGGGAAGCCATCGCTGAGCGATAAGCGAGTACTTTTGAGCCAATATTCAAATACTAATCGCTCAATGATTATCTTTTCTTTATTTCTGTCGATTCATGCCACATTTCAATTCCTGTGTTAATGAGGGTATGTTTGAGATTGTCCAATGCTTTGTGGCATTTTGCCTAGAAGAAGCAGGCTTTCCAAAAAACAAAAAACTGATCAGTATACCAATCATTTTGATACAGAATGTACAGACAAAAGTAAACCTGCTAAAACCAGCATGTGATGAAATCAGACTGTACCGTTTTACTTACCATCGCTTGTTCGGGGTGTTATTTTCCCGGCCTGTCCAGAACGCCCAATTACCCTACCCGGTCCGTCATGTGCTTCCAAGCCAAGGACACTTTCTGCTGAAATCATCATGGTTACCAACATAACAACGATCATAACACGAGCCAACATCTTGAATTGTAGATACCTGCATAATACAAGACAGAGTGTATTGTTGATTGTTTAGTCATACACTATGGTCTCACACCAAAGGCCATGATTCACTGACCCCTATCTATTTCTTGACCTAAGTATGCGTTTTTGTACCCACCATATCAAAAGTCACTCTGTGGATGTACAAACATATTGGGGTTAAAGAACTGTGTCTTTGAGATCCGACTGAAAAAGGCGAGAAAAGGAAATAATAAATTAATAAATACATATTGGATTTATAGAGCACAAGGTAAGGTATACCACCTTTCGCACATATACATTGTTAGACAAATTTCATGACCGGCTTGTAAAATAAAATTGTATTGCCTTTTAAAATCAGAGTCGTTAGGACGACTTATTTTCAGAGACGATACAAAAACAGTTATGCACATACAAAATACGCGCCTCTATTTGATTGTGATTTCAACACAGTTTCAACACAGATTTGACGATAATTCCACTAAAGTATGAACCACAACGCCACAACAACTAACTGTAATGTAATCCAAGTGCCATGATATCACTATAATGAAAGACAAAGATCAGAAGACTAGTTTGCGTCTGACGTCACTGTCAATCAAATTCTCTACGATCCTTGATTGGCTAATAGCGCGTATAAGGAAGGTCGATTCATCTGGCTGGTGCCGATCGGAGAAAAGGAATAGCAGTGAATGGCGAAAAATACGTACTCTTACAAGGCAAAAAGCAACTTTTCTAAGCATTGTGGACATGGTGCCTTCACCAAAAAAAGTTTCCTACTATTAAGACCTAACTTTTGAGATGGTTTGTATGTTAAAAGGTGCAACATTAACAATAAGGCGCCCGGTTTTACCGCCGTGTTCAGCAACTCATATCATCACGACACTTGTAAACAAACCGTGCTCGGAGTTTGATTGACAGATGACGTCAGATGCAAACTAGTCTTTTTATCTTTGTCTATCATTATAGGATCCACAACATGTTCATCTATCAGGGCACAGTTCTTTAACCCCAATATATTTGTACATTGAACTATGCCACTGGGATGAGGCCATTGTGGTCCATAGTGTATCTAACCAAACCTAATAAAGTATAAACGGAATATCAAACTGTAAAATTATTGCCAAAATGTGCTGGAACCGACATCATAATACTACTTATACAATGTTATTATGCTATCATTAAGGGCTGGGGTATGAACGTTTGGACAGTATTTATTTTGGGACATTAGAGCACATCAGACATATCGAATTGCATTCTGAATATGAAGAATATCATTCTGATATCAAAGAATTTTGATTTTTGAAATTCGCAATTTAATACACATTTTATGGCAAATCATTAAAATTGATATTTTTGATATTTAACAGTACTTGAAGTAAACTTTATAAATCTGATGATTTATACTTTTAAAGTGTATGTAGGTGGGATGAAAAGCCGACGATCAATTGAAAATTTTGACCTTTCGTATTGAAGATATGGATTTTTTCCCAAAACACCAAAAAATTAGGTCTTTTTGGGAAAAAATCCATATCTTCAATATGAAAGGTCAAAATTTTCAATTGACCGTCGGCTTTTTCCTCCCTGCTACATACACTTTAAGAATATATCATTAGATTTATATAATTTACTTCGAGGACTGTTATATATCAAAAATTTGAAAAATATCAATTTTTTATAATTTGTCATAAAATTTGTATTATATTGTGATTTTAAAAATGAAAATTATTTGATATCAGAAAGACATGCTTCGTATTCAGAATGCAATTCGATAGGTCTGAGGTGCTCTCATGTCCCACAAAAAATACTGTCGAAACGCAATAAACGCTCATTTTGGATCCCTTAAGTAACCTTTATTTTAGTTGTAATTTTCATTTCAAAATAAAACTATGATAAATCTATGACTAGTTTAACTTTATTTCTCCGACTCCAAATAAAACTGTTAGTGATTTGCTTAGAGTTAAAAAAGGATTCTAATCTAATAGACTTACCGTTAGTGTTGTGTATACGTGTTGTCTGGTGTCAGGATAAGTTTCATCTAATGGACTGGTGTCCAGGCAGAAAGCTTTATATTAATATTTTACTCACTTATTATTAAATTTATATACAGCTGCTAATTATTAAAAACAATATATCGTATTTATGTAAATGACGTATGCAATTAATTAATATTGTATTCTTTATTTAATACAATTGTATTTCTTTATTTGGCAATTCATTTTACAATTCATAAAATATTGCAATTTAAAAACACGTGTTCGTAAGATGTCTCTTTATTATTTGAACTATAGAACCTGGGTTATTGACCTCTTCGTGCCTCTTCTCTACTCACACTCTCCTCTCGATCTCCTCTCTTTATTCTTATCGAAATGGGTTACTCCATTTAAAATACATACTCCCCATGTGGAAGATTTTGGAAATATCTTCCCCAGGGGGAGTATGAATTTCAAATGGAATTAGCACATCAACCAACTCTATTTGAAACTCTTCAGGTTAGATCTTTCTTAGGGACTATAAAATTCCAATGGAGCTGCCTATTATTATCAAATCGAACTGTTTATTCTTAGGAATTTAGAGAGATGTTCCAGTCTCATGTAAATCAGAATCATATCATATCTGACTATTCAGTGGAATCCTTCGATTCAGATTGATCTGATTTTGAAGGGGTCTTATGAATATGTTGTTTCTACACATATTCGGTGTTAAGAATACACAATATTACACGCCTGCGGCACACTCGTAAGTTTAACTGCCTTATGATTTAGGCAGGTGATATATATAATAGTCAAATAGATCGTGTCTGTGTATGTATGAAGTAGTGCTTGCTATTCATTCCATTAAAAAATATAACAGCCATTGATGATATACCATCACCGGAATTTGAGAATTTAAAAAGCCGTATTTGCTCGTGTGATTCCTGTGATTATTATTTTAAATGTTTTTTCAAGGGAGATATAGCCCGCAAGCGATATTTTGTAGGAGTAATACGGTACGAAAATACGAGGATTGGCGGAAGAGTGCATAAAAGGATAAATAAGGGCGAAAATGACATGAAGAAGGCAGAAACAAACAAATGGACAGACAAAAGAAGGGATTAAAAGAGAAGAAAAGTAGTGGAAAATGAGGTGTAAAAAGAAGAGAGGAGAGACGAGATAAAGGAGACGAGACGAGAGGAGAACTAAGCAGAGGAGAGCAGAAAAGAACAGATAAAAAGAGATGAGGAGAGGAGAGAATTATAGGTTAATAACTGCGTATTAGTTATTTGGAGGGCATTGTGAAAAATCTAAACATTTTGCCTTTGGAACCGAGGAATATTCCGAGGTCCAAAGCAAAATGTTTAGATTTTTCACAATGCCCGACATATAACTGATGCAAAGTTATTAACCGAATTCATAACCGTCATCTTGAACTCATCCCTCAACCAAAACTGAAGATTTTATTCTCTGAAATTTTTATCAAAACTTATATTTCGCCCTTCAAAAAGTCGAATAGGCTAAAACGGACTTACCAATTACAGCACTGCGCATTCACGCCATGTGCAAATATGGTAGTTGCGTGCGCGTGAAGTGTTCCGGCACAGCAGATGCGCACACGCGGAAGTCATTGATGGATATCAATAACCTCCGCGCCGGTGTGCGTATATATCATCTATTGAGCAATTTGATTGGGACGCACAAATGGCGTAATACGCGGAGGTTATGAATTAAGGAGGAGAGACGATTAGACCAAATCAGAAAATTGAAAAGTGTAGACATTGAGAGGGTTAAAATGGGAAATGGTTTATACAATTAAAATGCATCCATCAAAATATATATTTTATCACAGTGTGTCAAGTTAAGCAAACACGGGCTTGCGTCTCCGATAAAAAACATTAAAGGAAATAACAATCGTGATAAAAGTTGTCTATAGGTTATCTTGTAAATCACCTCAACGATATGGCATCGTTAACGCAACTCTATAAACGATAATGTAACATTTTGAAGTCAGTTAAGTTAGAGATGGTTGAAGTCAAATCTGGCAGTCAAGCAAAGAGCAAAGATTAACTAGAGAGTGTCAGTTTCCTCGGAGGTGATATTCTACATATCGTATACGGTATGCTTGCCTCAGTAAATATTGCAGCATTAATCACCTTTGTTACCAACCCGCCTTTATCAGTCAGTTTGTGACAGGTTCTATAGACATCTTCATGGCTTGGAGCGATGTGCATGCGTAGATGAAATGACTAAAACCATTCCGATGCTAAACGCTATACTCGATCCAATAAGATGTAGGAAGTTGTTTTACTCTACCGATACGGTTTATTATCAATAGAGTGTCCTTATGGGATTGCCCTCTATTAAATAACATATCAAGGGTTCAGATCCAGAAACCTGTAACTCACTACTATGACCAGCCCTCACAAAATGAGCATAAAGTTAGTTCCTTGCGTTGGGCTTCGAAAATATTTCCTCCACAATGTCTTTTGTTTTCTATTGAATTTTGTCATGATATAGTGCCCTGGCGACTTTATGCTCATTTTGTGGGAGCAGGTGATTGTGAGTTGAGGCTTTCTGGCTCTCAACCCTCGATATGTTGTAGATATGTGAAGTTCAACTGTCTAGCATTTTGATCATATTCCTAGTAATATAAGAACACACACGATTTTCTAGTCAAATGTCGTTCAGATATCGTGTCAAATTGACCTAAGCTTCGTCAAATGTTGCTAAATTTGCATTAAAACTCATGAATCATGTGAATCTAGAAATCTATTTAATTTATTGGCCTATTTAAAGCCTGTCCAACGCAAGTCATGAATTACTTATAAATTTAGACGGTACATGATGTAAACGAAATTTATCTTTCTTAAAGTACCGGAATAATGATTCATAAATGCAAAGAAACAATGTTTAATAGCCGCCTACTTGGTCTAGTGTTCGCCAGTCCAGGAAGATCATTTGACTTTTGAATGAAACATTTTGTCAAGAGATCACCAGAGAAAATGTATCCAAAGACTGTATGTCAGAATGTGAAATATATTACAGACAATTTGTCATCTTTTGATGTTTTCAATTTGATTTATGTAAGCACAACCATACGCATTTGCATTGTTAACAAACAGTTTAGCTTCTGGTAATGATAAACGTTCACATGATAAGGAACAAAAATCCAACGTGGTTACAATCGTAAAAGGTAACATTGATATTGAAACAAAAAAAAAAAAGCTTTTCAAGCCTGAGGAAAAGGTTACCTGAAGTTGTTACCTGAAACTTCTATGTCGAAAATTTCCTCGTCCCCGAAGTCTATAACCAGCACGCAAAGGATTAAATCAACTGTACATGCTTAATTATTCTTGAAAGACCATTGCACTTGATGTAGTTTAGCATTCCACGTGAAGAGATTATAAGGAAGAGGGATAACATTATTTGACAGATCCGACAGACATTGCTTTCAGCGTATTCACCAAAGTTGACCTGAACCACTTCAATCCTTTAGAAATGTCTTTATCTTACGATTCGAATGCCAAGGAATTAGTAGAGTGCATTCAACATTGATTCAGTGACATACTGCGTAGTTCAACCATTTTTAAAGCAATTTGTGTTATTAAAAACATTTTACAAAGAAGATATGTATCAAAGTATTTAAAAAAAACATTGATTTTGCTACTTTTCAATCTTGTTAACACATGTCGCAAGAGTTACCGAATCTAGCCCAGTATCTCAATTTCCTGACATCCCAGATGCACGTAGCTGTTTGAAAAAAATCTGATTTCCCTCCAAATGACGTCAAGAAGCTGCCAAAAGGGCTCTTAGGATTAACCGTGACCTTGAGTATCTGAGCAGTTAACTCCGGGTGTTTTTTGAAATCGGTTTGTAATTGTGTGCTGAGGCTTGTGGATAACCGTCTAGGCGTTGTGAACTATAAATCACTGCGCTTTTAAAAAAAATATTTGAGTGTGTCTTTGAGAGATACTTGTTCTAAAAATACAAAAAAAATCTGAACTTTGATCAATTTTAGTGTGTTTTGGTGCAGCAAATCGCTTAGTGGGCCTTTAAGTTGGTCCTGATATCAACATCCTATAACTTTGTTCAGACAACGTATCGAACTAAATCAGATAATACATGTGCAGGATCAAAAGAGTCGCAATAATCAAGAATAGTGTTTTTATTTGGCTATTCTTTTTGAAATCTACCATCTGAAATCGGGAAGATTAAAAAAAAGTCTCTCACAGAGGAATATGCCTAAATGTATTGATATTTATTTATACCAATGACTCTTGTTTACATTTAATTTTATTACTTTGTTGAGCTATTAGTATCACTTGTATATTGATGTTGATGATTGATGAAAATAAAATATGAATGAATGAATGAATGAATGAATGAATGAATGAATGAATGAATGAATGAATGTTTTTTCTTTCAATGGAATTGTCTACGGTTAATTATTTTTAAACCCATGCTCTCTCTGTATGTGGTTTTATCTATATCTTCCACAACTGGACTGAGTATTAAGTAGAGGTTACCCAATGATCTCTCCTATCTAAAATCCATACTCCCTCTGTGAAAGACTTTAGCTAAATGCTCCACAACTGAGGGAGTGTGGATTTCAAATTGAATAGACCATTTCCTATCGAGGCAGACAAAAGTCTTACACTCGTAGAAATCCTGAGAGTTTTCGACGGAACTATATATGGGGCAAGTGCGCAACTTAAGGGAGGGTAATAATAACAATAGTGTACATCTATAGAGCGCAAAAATCGGCTAGATACCGCTCTTCACGCTGCATTTTATTTTGCGCAGATATCAGAATCAGATTACTTCCATCATGTCCGCTGCCAGAGGGTGCAGATCATGTCTGTACGTAAATTGAGGATATTAAAACAACACCGAGACGAATTGTTACAGTCAGGGGCTAACACTGACTGACTGCAGCTATATGTACTCGACAAGTATGTTTCTTCTGTTGCTTATTTGCATTGTTTCACAAAAGTATGAACTGTTGGAAAAAGATTTTTTCGATATGTACATTCAAGTCTGAAGATCTCATACTTTTGAAATCCATTTGGACTTAGACTTTGACTGGATACTTCTGTGGAAGCCATCCGTGAAGGAATGTGACGGTGTAAAAGGTTGATTAGTCACGGAGATGTTGTTGCTTGGTCTTTGAAGTTTATAGTTCAAGTAATGTTCTCAAGATGTTCTGGTATATTATGTTTCATGGTCTTCGGAAAGTACAAATGTTTATAACAGTTCTTGCTAGCATGTGGTCGAATAAATACTTTAAAGTTGTTTCTTTGGGTGGCGACTGGTGTAACGAGTTTGCACCGGTATGACGACCTGACCGATGATAACTTTCTGTCAGGGGCTTGCCTGGCGTCGCATCTGCAGCGTGTCCCATTGCAGTTTTATTCGAATTTAAGAGACACTACTTTCGTTTCTACAAGTAAAACCTGACCGCCTTCCTGCCTAATTTTGACATAATGAAGATGAGGCAAGCAATCGGAACAGCCTCGTCCTTTAATCGCATGTCATGATTCTAGTTCTGATTCTAGTAGATTGATAAAAAAATAAATATATCCGCATCCCTAATGACAACACAGCATCCGCCATGCATTGTCCTTTGATGATTGAAAACCACCTACCTTCCAAACCAGAATGATGTATCCTCTATGCTATGCATATTTAGATACTGTGTCCAGGTTTGGAAGCATCGTCATAGCATATGCATCCTATTTTAATGAATGCGACTAACTATCAGTAGGAAACGGGTTCGGAAGCTAAAATATTTAGATATTTAAGTCTCTGATCTGTGTGTGCCCTACATCCAAAGCAAAATATATTTCAGTCCTCATATTTTATGCTATAAAAGAGGAAAAGAAACTGGTTCGAATATATTTGATTTGACCGTGTTTTAGTGTTTTAATTATGAAGAATACAGGTTGTAAATTGAATAGATTTCTTAAACATAGAGCGCTTTCTGTTGAACTGAGAAATTCGTTTTACTTTATTGGTCAAAAGTCAATCGCTCCTCGCTCAGCGACTGAGTATAAATCTAGTTTTACTGGTTAGTGTCACTTGAAGTAGGTCTATGTATAGTTACGGATCAACATTAATCAATGTCTGCGTCATCGTCTTCTTTGATTATTCCTGTTTGTTATACATCAACGTGTTTATTTGTTCATTCATTTGAAAGATAACACCTTTCATTGACACTTTGATAAATTCAGTTATCTTCTAAACTGACATTGCAGCTGATGCGTCCATTTTAGCCTTGCTAAGTCCTTTAACTATATCCACACGGATGTCGACTCCAGACGACAAGTTATGTTTTTGTAAAAAATTCAAAAAGTTCTAAATAATTGTAAATTTCATGACCACACTTAGTACCAGCATGAAAAATGCATTAAAATGTGTACAAACAAGGTATTTGGTTCTTATGAAAGCTCTTGATATTTTGAGAAAATATATCAAAACTTGGATTTTTTTATGGTGAAGCACGCAGAAAAATAAATGCATGTGATTCCCACTGAAGATATATATAACAAATTGCACATGTGTGTCTTGTTTAATAAATTGAAGTTCTTTATTTTTACGTAGATTAAACAAAAGCTACGCCTCATTTCAAATATATAGTTTTAGTTTTGGTTTTGGTTTTGGTCACGTGGTTTCCTATTGTCCTGCCTAACCACTTGAATCATAAGATATCGAACTCTTTGTTTCTACCTTTTGTTTAAAACTAAACATTTGTGACAGGTAGTTTCGGTTTTGGTTTCAGTTTCTTATAAGTGGTGTGACGAATAAAATTACAGGATTTTCGAGTTACCTAATCTAAGTATACAAAAGAAATGTTTAAATTTCGCAGTGCAATATTCACGAGCAGAGAAGTCGAACAAAACAGTCTACATTTGAAAGCATTGATTTAGTTTGAAAGCATTGGCTTGCGACTACGAAATAGCCTAAGCTGATTTCACTGTGAAAATATATAGACCATCGAAATATTTGCATTCGACATTACAAAAGGGGCCACTACTGTAATTGTATAGGTGCTATAAACAAAATCGATTCATGTCCTTAATCCCATGTACCAGAATCGATGGAAGGCCATTATATGACCTCTAATAACCTAATGACTTTTACGGAAGAAATTTTTACTGCAAAAAAGTAGAAGATAGAGGGGAGAAGATTGGGGTGTGTGTGTGTGGGGGGGGGGGGGTTGAAGGGCAAGGGGGATATGGGCCGGGAGAGAGAGAAACATATGAGAGAGAGCATTGGGAGTGAAAGAGAAGGGGTAGGAGAGTTCGAGATGAAGATATCAAATGTAGGGGAGGAGGAGGGGAAAGGGTAATTTAGGAAAGAGGTGGTTATATAGGGAGGGTAGCCCCTCTTAAAGAGGTATGGGTTGTGCTTCCTGGGGATAATAAACTAATTCATAATCAAATCATCTCCATGCATCGTTTATGTTTCATACAAACAAACAAATTCCCCACCCCACCCCATCCTTCAGTATACGCGGATGTATATGATTTCTAGGCCTAGAACTCGTGAGTGTAATATGTCCCCTACCTTCGACAGAGAGCATCAACTGTCGTCCGCGGATAGATTTCCGATATCAATCATGATAATAATTATGTTAGCACAATAGGCTATTGTATACTTCTGGTTATATACCCTATACTGTGTCCTCCCAGCATAATAGTGTTATGATTGCAGATCAGATCAGCTCTACTTTTTAATCCCTTGATTTTTGGTTTCTGAACAAAAGAGAAACCAAAACTATATATTTGAAATGAGGGATTGTGGTGAAATATAACTCTTTGATCGATTTTTGACTTTCAGACTTTCAGAAATAGTGTAAATTGTCCAGGTATTTAGTCATATTAATACTTTGGTGTCTTCTAGAATTACGGGCCTTCGCTCAAAGTACCGGACAAAGTAGGACTTTTATTTCTTAGTCAATTTGATGAACTTAAAACTATTGAAAATTAAAGTACGTATTAATGTGTTCATGGAAATTCAATCCTTTTTATAAACTCGGCTATAATCATGAAAATGAGCTATGTCACTTGTAATCTATACACCACTACACTTGGCGCTTAAAATTTTAACATATTTTGGGTAAAATGTCCCCTTTGGGTGACTCAAGAACATTCTTAGATGTATTTTTATCTACTTCTATTTCTATCTACTAAAGTATGAACGAATTCCCTTTTCACGGTACTTTGTCTTCTCAAGACTGTATCAAAATTATTCTTCTCCATTCAGTTTTTGTGGTATTTTTGAAATATCAGCCTCTTCCAAACGCACCATTGGATCCTCCTGACCAGACTAAATTTATATCCGTTAAACTTTATATTAAAATATTAGTTATGTCCAGTGGATCCAATGCTACGTTTGGGAGAGACAAGCATCTCAAAAACAATAAAAACAATCATTTTGATACAGCCTGTATATTCCAACTTCCCAGGTCTCAGTAAGACCTCAAACGCACTCATCTGGCAGAATATAGGCCTACAGTTCATCAACACTCATCAAATTGACTGACGGATGAATGGGTTATTCTAGTTGAAATTTATGCACCCCTATGGAAGACGTGACCTTAATCTCCCACACGGAGGGGGTAGTTTCACGTTCCCATTCGGGGTATATAATTTATAGTCAAGACGTTTTTAGGAGCTGAGTTTATTTAGGAAAAGGGGACTTTTTGTGTCGACATTTGTACTTTCAGTAAAGGATTATCAAAAGCTATACTTGATTATTCAAAAATGAACTTTCTTGCCGGAACTTGCTTTTCCAATTGTCATTTTGGGCAGTGTGGTTTGTAAACACAACCACTACTATTCATCCTTCACCACCAAACCTTGCCACCATATCATCCAATATCGCTATCCTTTTATCAACCTTACTGTCCTCTGTCATTCTTGTTTGTATGGCATATACATCAGAACCACCTAGAAAAAACAAAGGAAGATTTATCATTGTGTGTGTATTTTTTATTAATCACAAGGGCCGATTTCACACTTTGCGTTAGGCCTGGGTGCTCAATCTCGCCGATTAACTCTTCGGCGTGCCCGGAACCTAAGCCGCAGACCCACGCTGATGCACATAATTATGCTGAGAAATAAAATACTGTTGCGATATGCACTAACAAAATGTGTGTCTGCTCGATGAAAAGCCATGTTCAGTCACCCGTTCATCGGCTTGATCGGCCCAATTCCTGCATTTCTCCAGCCGGCTTATAACACTTGACAACAATACCCTTACAAAATAGTGTCCTTGAGTGCGTTGATTCTTTGCCGGATTATATCGACTGATCCGCAAATTGCTCACGGTGATGATCATGAAAACGTTTTAAAACGTTTTATATGAAACAATGCTACAAAAACATTTTTTAAATGTTGTCAAAATGTTATTGTACAATATTTTTACAAACGTTTTTCCAAAATGTTGTAAAAAAATATATTGTCAATATTTTTAATAACATTGTAGTAAAATATTTGGCAGCAAGTTTTCAGAAAATGTTTTTGAATGTTATGGAAACGTTTTATACGTACCCTTTATATATCCTTTATATAACCCGACATTTAAACGTTTTCTGTCAATCTTTGCTAACCTTTTGCGAATAATGTAAAAACGTTTTGTGTTTGCTGGGAAGATAAAAAACATGCTCATCTGACAAGACATACAGTTCTTCAACCTAAATAAACTTGCACACTCATATAATAGAATGGTAGATGAATGGGTTATTCCAGTTGAAATCCATACACCCCTATGAAAGAAGTAATTTTAATCTCCCACACAGGGAGTATGCATTTTAAATTCCCATTCAGGTAACAACGCAGGGGCGTATTATAGCCAATACATTTTTAGGAGCTGATTTAATTTAGGAAAAGTGGACTTTTTATGTCGATATTTGTACTTTGTAAGTGCAGAATTACCAAAGCTGTACTTTTTTTTATTTAAAAATGCACTGTTTCGCCGGAAAATGTTTCGAATTGTCATTATTGGGCAGGGTGGTTTGTAGATGCCATCACCACTCTTTCTACAGAGCCTTACTACGCCCCGGGTGTGTATAATTGAAGACAAAAATTTAAAAAAATTAAAGAGACTAGTTAGCGTCTGACGTCACGGTTAATAGCGCGTAGAAGGAAGGTCGATTTATCTGGTTCCGATCGGAGAAAAGGAATAGCGGAAAATGGCGAAAATTACTTTTATAAGGCAAAAAGCAATTTTTCTAGGCATTATTGACACGGTGCCTTCAGGGAAAAAAGTTTCCTACTAAAGACCTAACTTTTGAGATGATTTGTATGTTTGAAGGTGCAAAATTAACAATAAGGCGCATGTTTTACCGCCGCGTTCAGCAACTCATAATTATCATCACAACACTTGTAAACAAACCGTGCTCGAGTTTGATTGACAGATGACGTCAGACGCAAAACTAGTCTTTTCATCTCTATCTTCCATTATATTTATAGTTATTTTTGTATTGTTTTATTTCTTCTTAACCTGGGACACTCAATCAGTTGAAAACACAATTAATCATCTGTTCTTCCTTGAGGCCCCGGATCCGGAAGTATATAATAAAAGATCACACAAAAATAGATATTATGTGTTTCTAGCCAATATCTAGCAGTTTTATTTTAGAAATTTACCCAAATTTTGCCACGACATCGTCCAATATCTTCCGCTTTTTATCACCTTTTATCATCTGTATCAGTCTTGTATGTACGGCAATTGCATCAGGACCAGCTGAAAAAAAGAAGTATCATTTGCGCGCTTTGAGGAATCTGAGTATTCAGAAAGCGTGGATAAATGCCGTTTTATTATTGTTATTGTGTTTCTAGCCAATTTGAAGCAGTTTTATTGTAGAAATATACCAAAACTCTGCTACGACATCGCCGATATCGCTTTTCCTTCAACATTAGGTCACCATTAAGGTACATGTATTTTAGTGGAACCTTTTTTTGTAAGCACGGAATGTACATCAGGACCAGCTGAAACAAGAAATGAATGATGCTGATAAGCTGATATTCCATCGCGCTAAGCGACGAGAGATTGTATACCAATGAGGTAGAGTGGGGATGCTCGCTTTCACCAATCGCTCACCGAACCCCGTTTCGTTTTTTATTTTTGTGTTGATGAGATTATGTTTGAGAGTGTAACGGAAATATATTTGAGAATCTCGTTAAATGGAGATTTTTTCCATAAATGATATACTTCCACTGTCTTAGTGGGCACTATGACGTCACCTATAGTATTCTATTGGTCTACATTCGACTATCTCTTATCTTATTTATCCGCAGGACGATAATGACCGATAGTAAAGACATTAATTAGCATATGAAAAATACTTCATATTTCATTACAAATTTGGCTTGTTGTGGGGATCAAGGTCATCATGGTTGAATATAAGAATACGGCAAAGAAGACTCTATGACCTCAATGGCCTAGCCCTGCCTAACGTAGTGCAGATCAACAGGTCTACAGCAGCTTGATTGAAACGAGGGCGTTTTATTTGAAATCACGGATATCTTGAATCTTAAATTCTACATGGAAATTTGCTCCCAGCTGTATCAAATTTATAAATTCCATTCAACAACTCTTGCCAAGCGTTGTAAATCTGTGATGAATCTACACTTTTCCAGTAACGTATACGTAAACGCAAGGTTACACGTACTCGTTACGCGTGAGCGCGTAAAATTTGTCATGCCTGGAACTTTTGCGTAAACACTTTCTTAATATGTTATTAATGTAAGCTAAACATTACCGTTTTATTCTTTAGCTTTATTGCTGATATCAACAGAGAAATCATCGGCGCGTCTGCGTGGTTTACTTCGCTCGGGCAGCCCTCGCGAAGTAAGCCACGCAGACGACGCGCACGCATCGTTGTTAATCGGTGATGAACAACGGTGAAACATGATTGAATCATAGACAAGTCTACCGCACGAACATGCAACATACAAGCCAACTAATTGGGTAGAGTAATGTTATAAATGTCATAAAATATAAATTCGTCTTCCATTATAATAGCTATAACGGATCCGGAAGTAAATAATAAAAGATCACACAAAGACATCAAAATGAGTTTTTAGCCAATTTCAAGCAGTTTTATTGTAGAAATCTACCCAAATTCTGCCACGACATTGCCCAATATCTTCGCCTTTTATCACTTTTTTATCACATTTTATCATCTGTATCAGTCTTGTATGTACGGCAATTGCATCAGGACCAGCTGAAAACAAGAAGTATCATTGTGTGTGTATTCAGAATGTGTTTCTAGCCCATTTCAAGCATTTTTATTGTAGAAATCTACCCAAATCTGTTACTACATCGCCCGATATCGCTTTTCCTTCATCAGAAGGTAACCATTAAGGGGTGTGTATTAGAGTGTAACCTTTTTTTGTATTCACGGAATGTACATCAGGACCAGCTGAAACAAAAACAAAGGAAGAAATATCATTGTGTTTGTATTGTTTTTTTAAGTTCTTTGTTGGATTCGTATTCGACGCAATCAGTACATCGTGCCTTAATTGTTCGAATATCAAATAATGCCCAGGCTGCGAGTACCTCGGACAAATAGCGATTATACTTTGTTCGGTTTATTAGCGAAGGCTTGTAACATGCGTAAATGGGAACCAGCTTATGTTTTTTTTTATTGACGCGCTCAGAGAAAATAACATTCTCCTTAAAGCGGAACAAAGTGTAGTCCGTATGCACCCCGGATAGAACATGAATGAGGCTGATAAGCTGATATTCCATCGCGCTGAGCGACGAGAGATTTTAAACCAATGAGGTAGAGTGCTTTTTGTTCCGTTGGGAATGCTCGCTTTCACCAATCGCTCACCGAACCCCGTTTTTTTTTGTGTGTGTTGATGAGATTATGTTTGAGAGTGTAACGGAAATATGTTTGAGAATCTCGTTAAATGGAATTTTTTTCTATAAATGATACACTTCCACTGTCTTAGTGAGCACTGTGACGTTACCTTTGGTATTCTATTGGTCTACATTCGACTATCTCTTATCTTACTTATACGCAGGACGATAATGACTGATAGTAAAGACATTAATTAGCATATGAAAAATGCTTCATATTTCATTAATTTGGTTTCTTGTGGGGATCAAGGACATCATGGTTGAATCTAAGAATACGACAAAGAAGACTCTATGACCTGCCTAACTTAGTGCCGACTAACATGCCTACAGCAGCTTGATTGAAACGAGCAGGCACAATGTGTCCTGTTAAATGTGATCATCTGAGGGCGTTTTATTTGAAATCACGGATATTTTGAGTCTTAAATTCTACATGGACATTTACTCCCAGCTGTATCAAATTTATAAATTCCAATTGGTTTTATTTACAGTAACCATAGACAGGTCAACCACACAAACACGCAACATACAATCCAAATAAATAGTAGTTTAATGTTATAAAGTGTCATACAAAATATAAATTGTGGACATAACAAGAACATCTAATGTTTTGTGGCTTTTTGGTGGAAGAAGCAGGCGTTCCAATAAACATAAAACTGATGGGTATGCCAATTATATTGATACAGAATGTACAGAGAGAATTGAGCCTGCTAACACCACCAACATGAAATCATAATGTACCGTTGTACTTACCGTCGCTTGTTCGGTGTGATGTTCTCCCGGCCACTTCAGAACGCACAATTGCCTTGTGCGGTCCTTTCTGTCCTTCATAGCCAGTGACATATTCTGCTGAAATCATCACTGCTACCAACATAACGACGATCATAACACGAGCCAACATCATGACATTTATTGTAGATACCTGCATAAAAAGATAAGAGACAGTGTATTGTTGATAAATAAAGCCAACATATACGATGCAATTTCAATTGCTAGGTCCATTAATCAGTGGGTGAGTTATGTGCTCACTGACAGACACACTCAGCAATTGGTCAAAATACACAATATATTATATTTATTTTTATTTTACTCACCGTTAGTGTTTTGTATACGTCTTGTGTGGTTTCCAACAGGATAATGGATTGGTGTCCAGGCAGAATGCTAGTGTTGTGAATATGTCTTGTCTGGTGGCAGGATACGTCTCATCTAATGGACCGGTGTTCAGGCAGAAAGCTTTATATTAATATTTTACTCACTTATTATTAAATCTATATTGATATTAATATTTAATAATAGCAGCTAACACTGGTAAAAACGCATGTACAGGTGCTAATTTAGTAATTATTAAAAACAATATATCGCATTTATTTAAATGATCTAAGCAAACAAACAGAAAGAATACGAGAAGATTAATTAATTAATTAATAATAATACGAAGTCCCTTAGCGCTTAAACATGAAAAACAAAAAACAAACAATACCTACACAATACAAACAATACCTACACAATACAACCTACATACATTTTGTGCGTGTGGTGTAAATCAACAATGTAAATTAGGGGTTCATTCATATATTTTCATGACTAAACGGTTGTTTATCATTTTGTGATTCTTATTTCATCAAAATAATAACAAAAAATTACAATTATCATTATTAAATATTATGATTTCCCTTCATTTTTCCTACCGGCGATCGCACATCCGGGACACCGGGCATAAACGCTGTTTATGCCCGGCTCTCGACCAATCACGCGTGCCGTTACATAGCGTGTATGTATGAACATGAGATAATTTTTTTGACAAGTCGATCAAGAAATATTTTGTGATTTATAGTGCCAAAAGCAGCGGAGTAGTCGAGAAGAATGAGCACGGCTTCATTACCTTTATCAATAGCAAGCAGAAGATCATTGTAAACACGAAGTAATGCCGTCTCGGTACTGTAGCAGGGCCTGTATTTTTCCACGAAGATTTTCACTGCTGTATTTGGGATATACAGGCTCTAACAATATTGTTCTCTCATTTAGAAATGACTATCCTCTTTGATTGATGTTATCTCCATTATGGCATTTGACTTGACACCTATGTTTCAATGGACATTTTATTTTTGAAAAGACCCCCGGGAAAAGACCATACATACAATACATACAAAATATTTCATATAGCCCCCTCACGAAAACTAGTACATTGCATTCGTGTTTGCTCAATTAGCATTTTGTGCAAATTTTATTACACAATTTATTGCCGTTCTTTTTTTATGGACCTTTTCATTTTACATGTAAAGCCTATGGAGATTAATGTTAGAGAAGGTTGAAAAAGGCGCTATAGCCTCATTCACTTAAATGCTCATTAAAAAAATGAACAGCAACAAATTGTGCAATAAAATTAGCACAAAATGCTACTTGAGCAAGTACAAAATATAATTATATACTTCTGGAGAGGGGTCTATAGCTAAAACAAAAAAATGTCCTATACATTAGTGGTTATGAAACAAAGGTGTTGAATGTGTTGTCTTATTTCACTATCATCTTCTTACTTACTTCTTTAAAGGCAAATATAATTATATTTCAATGGGTCTTGTTTTTCTTGAGTTAAGACCAATACTATATTAAAACGACAATTATGGCGTTATCCTCCTCCCAAGAATCATGCATATGGGGCGAAAAACCTCATCATAACTTGTCTGCAATCTTCACTTTTTATATTTTTTGTTGCAACCATCTTTTAATAATGTCACCTTATACTCGAGTGGATTCATGACTGTTACTGTATATTTGGTTTTGCCTTAGTGAATGTTAAGTCCAATCTTTCTACTCTTTTTAGTCGTGTTCACACGGTCTGACATAAGTCACTTGTTACCGGTAATGTCACCTTATACTCGAGTGGATTCATGACTATTACTGTATATTTGATGTTGCCTAGGTAAATGTTAAGTCAAATCTTTCTACTCTCTTTAGTCGTGTTAACACGGTCTGACATAAGTCACTTGTTACCAGTACTAGAGAGATTGCGGAGAGGCGTTCACTGCAAACGCCATACGGGTTACGGATTTCTGCATTTTGCGGTAGAACGTCATAGTCCCGCTCACATCCAAACTAGCCTCCTACACAGCCAGTTTGTGTCGGTCCTAACGCTCGTCGTTCCTAGTATGTTCGTGATAGCCGCATAGAGTCTGAACCAAGACTACGTGTAAACGCAATTGCAATCATGATGGCGCTATGCTAAGACAAACAATCTAAAGGTAATAGGAAGCACCCATTGATTCACCTTGGGTGCATCGAACCAGAGAAGATTATCTTCTTTCATCGAACTACTTTCCTCGGTATTGATATGCAAATACGACTGGCTGTATCTATATATAATGCTCTAACTTAGCATTCAGTCCTGTTTAGCGATATTTGAGTTTTGCGGGCTATTGGAAAATGAGTATAGGCCTATGTTCACACGTGTATGCTATTTGCTACAATAGACACTTAAATATGTTTGCCAAATGATATTTTACTATAGCATTTCGAATTTTGGCTTAAAATGTTGTTGTATTATTTTTTCAGTATAACACGAGTTTTCATGATTTTTATATAAACATACATCGATATGTTATCAAAACGTTTTAACTAAAACCAAAACCACATGCATTATCATGTTTTAAAAACATGTTGGAGTTTGCTGAATAGTATCCATAAGCAAAACACTTCGACAGCTGTTTAATGCACAACGAAAAAGCAAGGCGAAAAATAACGTTGCACGAACTTCTGTTCCCCGTCCCAAACAGACAATTATACCGCATTTATGCCGTAACACGACACAATCTTGCCTAAAACGTCTCTTCGCAAGCTGATTTTGGACGGCATTTTCCACACACAAATGAATAGGCAATCTGCCCGTTCGAATTCGCGTCGAAAAAATCGAAATTTGTTCACTTCTTCTTGTCTATACGAGATCAAATTTGAACCCCAAAATGGATTTTATTACATGTCGGACTCTACTTGTTCTATTAGGATACTTTGATTCGTTTCATAACATGACAAACATAACATTTTTCTGCATTTTATAATGCGTTTTTTTGTCATTTTGGAACGTCATTTTTTGCTACCAACCGCAACGTAATCGCCTTACGGTAATTCCACGATTGACCAATTCACAATAGATTTCACCCTCTAGAGGGCATAATAACCGATTTTCGATTAATGTAGCTTGCCGTTCGCGTTCCCGTGTCACGTTTCACGTAAATTTCGCAATCTCTCTATTGAGTGACTTATTACCGGTAATAAGTGACATATTGGATATTTTTAAAATTACTTTCTTTTGATACTGAACATCATTACACGTATCTCTGTTTTACATTTCAGGTTGGAAGACGAAATATTTGCTCACATTTCTGGCGTTTTTCATCCATTCAACTCTTAACCGTGGATACTAACAGGTAAGCTTTTTATGTGCAACGAAAGCGTAAAATTAATAGATAATTGAGTTTGTTCTTCCCTGAAGTTTGATTGTATAGCTTCCTTATGACTAAATATTACCTCACTGGTCTTATAAAAACAATCGAATTGAATCAGATCAGATCAACTTTATTATCCATCCATATCGCAGCAACGATTCACCCTTTCGGTAAACATGGTAAATCCCATAAGCTTGTGCGATTTAACCTTGTACATCACGCAGATGCGCACTTTGTTATTGCGCATTCACCATGTATTTACCGTATTTAAATGGATGAAGTGAAGAGAGAAGGCAGCAGGTACATAACCAGCAGCGGGTGTAGGCAGGGCATGGCATCCTAGTATTACGTAACAAACCGGAAGATGTAGTGTAAGTCTAGACAATAGGCGCCATATTGTAGGAGTGTTAGAGTTCATAGAGGAAACGTTAAAGGTTAGTAGAAATAGGTCACCCAGGCACATCACTAATGTGTTTCACGAGTTGTAATACCGACAGGTAAAAACATTGATTTCTTAAAATTCTCCCGATTTTTTAAATTACTAAATAAGGTTAGTACTTCAAAACATTCTTTGGTGAATCTATGCAATATGACGGTAATTTTTGAAACATCTATGAATCAATCTTAAACATTTTTATGATACACCTGTCAATAATTTTTTTTGCGCATGGTCAAAGCATGCTCTTACGCTATCCACAGACTATCCGGTGGAAACTTCAAAGCAACGATCATGCGTTAATATTTACAAAATGGCGAATGATGTAGTTTAAGTCGAACAATAGCGTGATGTAGTTTAAGTCGAACAATAGCGTGACGTAGTTTCCGGCATTGTTCCTATGCACTTTCACCCTCCTGGTGTAGGGACAATGACACTCGGAAATAAATTAAGGTGAAATCAGGACCGAAACAATAAGATTGAAAGTCAAATTAGCCCCTTATGGGCCCTCTTTACCCTCCCAGCAACCAGGAGGGGAAACAGGGCCCCTCTTTTACCGTGAACTTTGCCACGTGCTTCGGAATGATCCAACTGGTTAGTTACCTGGAAGATGGTTCAAGGTATCCGTGAAACCGTCTCGCCTTAAAACAACTTAAAGTAACGCAATAAAACAACAATAGATGCAACCCTACCAATCGGAATCTACTGAAAACATATGGAGTGTTTTTAATCGATCTAGCAGGAACAAGAGATCATGCCTTTCTCACAAAAACTAAACAATCTTGGAAAGAAACATTGTCGACCAAATGAAGTCACTGTGGTGTATGACCCCTATAGAACTTGGTTATAGAACTTGGTATTTTAGGGTATTTATGAATAGTTCTGAGTTCTGCTAACGTCCCATGTTGGACGGTGCCACCGGTTTGTAGATAATACCCGAGTGCACACAAGTAATTTAAGACATTTATGGCACACACCGACATCGCCTGGCTAATAATTACTTTGTCAGCAGAGACGCTAAAATAAATACCCGGGATCGGTACACGTGAATTTGCTATGCACGAGTTTGATATAAGAAGAAAATCTTTGGATACCGGGGTAGAAAATGATGAATATCTCCCGTAATGATTTCGTATAAAGAAACCAGATGTGGTTCCTTGCACTTGAATATATATATTTTGAACAGATATGATAGTCGTTAGCTTGCGTCGTGAGAAAGTAGCGTGCGTCTTGAGTCAAAAACTGACAATAATTCTGATTTATATGTGCCGAATTATATAGCTCAGTGTATTGGCCAATCGTTGAGGTATGTCTAAAACCATATGACCTATGGCGTACCGTGCACGACTCACACACAGCGAGGTCAGTAACCGAGCTAATCGGGGCTATTGTCAGTAGCCTTAGTCAGATGTCCTTCGGCCCATTATGCGACTCAAAACTATTTTTCAAACAGGTCGATACAAAATGGCCATGCGTGGCGGTGGATTCAACCTACCATGGCGATTTCTGCCATGAAGATATCGGGGCGATGACACTGTGTGGCAGTGTCACTTTTCCTAGAGTTTCATAACAGTGTGGATGTGATCAGTATCTTAAAATATGAGCTGATATTCTATCTGGAACATTAGTATTGTTTATTTATTAATTTCATCATTGAGTTTACCATTGAGTTTACCTTCATCATTAACCTCCCAATCAATGAACATAATTAGTCTCGCACTACTGAAGGCACGTCTTTTTGTGTGACTTAACATGTCTACAGGGTGTGTTAAAATATTGCGATAATTAAAGACGTGATCTGACATATCAAGTAAATCAAATACAGGCTGTATCAAAATGATTGGTACCCATCAGTTTTAATGGTAATTGAAAAGCCTGCTTCTTCCAAATGCAACGTAGGATCTTCTTGAAATGACCATAATAATGGATAGTTATATAACTGTTTATCACATAAATCAACAAATTAAGTCGATCCTATCTTGCATTTTGATGTGACAGTCATATCCATACCACTGGTAACAGATGGGTACCAATCATTTTGATACAGCCTGTATCATGTGCTATGACACTGTGTCATGTGTGAAAATTTATTAGAGCAGCTGAACATGACGTCTGATATAATATTGTCTGCTGATTATCTGGTGTGTGTATAGGCCAAAGGGTGTTTGATAATAAATCCAGACGTAATACAATAATGAAGACGTCGGTAATATCACCAATGGGACTCAAAAAGAAAGAAACAGAAGTCATTGGCAAACTGAAATTGACATTAACATCCCACTATTATTTGGCCCAACTTTATGAGTATAAATTTCACTCACAACGACTGCTGATACCTGAATACCCTTGGCTAAATTTGTTCTAGAATATGGCCGGCGATTTGTCCGCCATTTTATTTTTTACAGATGACTTGACCTTTTGAGGTCATTTAGTAGACTTGCTTAACAGTCGTTTTTGTTATCCTAACTACAGTTTGCACATTGAAAAGTGAACTTCGACGTACGTGGCGCGAAAACACATGCCGTACTTTTTTCCCATTTACATTTATGTTTCAGCCGAGACAGTTACGTTTGCGGCTGCGCATCGGTTTAAGGATGACCACTTCCAGCTGTAGATATAAGTTTCGTGTATCATAGAAATCAAAACGTGTTTCTAGTCCATTTCATGCAGTTTAATTTTGAAACTGCCATATTCACAGAGTATAACATGATAAAGTGATCTGCAATATCTAACCAAATTTGTGCTTTGTAAACATATCTTTTACAGTACGTGTTATCCTTTAGAGATATCGGTAAATCTTTGCCTTAGATCTGGTAGACCGTGCCGAGTTCTTGTATCTACAGCATGTAGACCTACATAAGGGCCACCTGAAAAAAACAAAGGAAGAAATATTACTAATGTTGTTGTATTTTTTTAAAACTTAGTCACAATGGCATGATTTTGTCTAGTCTGGAGAGAGAAATGACTGGGAACCACATACTCTCGGCAACCATAGTGGCAACCGCTCTGACGCACTGGTCATCTCTCAATCGCAACTCGAGGCTTCGTCTCTGTCCCTCTCAATCGCGAGTAGTCTTTGACGATGAGATATATGATATAGGTATATAAGAGGCATATGATATAGGTGAACTTTTCACTTGTTGATGGTAGCGACATTATTTAGCATAATAGTAAAACTCATAGATGGCTCATTCATATTTCATATCACAAATTAGGCTTCTTATGGAGGTCAAGGTCATCAAACATGGTAGAATCGCAGAGTACGACAGGTGGTGGCCGCATTGCATTCTCTAAATTCAGTAAATTTTCATCGTCAACCCTGTTATTGAATGGGATTATTTTGAAATTTTAAAACGCTTGAAATATCCCAAACAAATAGGCCTATGTTGATAAATAATATAAATACAAGCTAAAACCGTTGTGGTTCGATAATGAACTCCACAAAACTAACCGACTATATTGGAAAATGCCATACGGCCGGGCGGTTTCACAAGTTGCCGGCTCGATCATGTCATCCGCCGCCTGAGTACGACAATATAAGAAGATTCTATGACTTCAATGGTCAAATCGTATGAACATCGCCACCTTTTAAGATCTCATTTACAAGCTAGACCACATAAACCCTACCCAACTTAGTGCAGAATAACATGCCTACAGCAGCTTAATTCAAACGAGCAGGGTGCACTGTTAAATGTGATCATTCACATCCGAGGGCGTTTTATATGAAATCGCGGACATTTTGAGTCTTTATTCTCCATGGACATTTACTATAGGCTATAACCAATTGATTGATTCCAATCAGTTTACAATTATTTACAATGATTAAAGACAACCACACGAACACGCGATCACTCTATTGTAGATTGATGTTATTAAAGTGTCATACAAATATAAATTATGGTCATAAGGGAATCTAATGTTTTTTGGCGTTTTGTGTGGAAGAAGGTGGTTTTCCAATACACATAAAACTGATCGGTATACCGATCATTTGATACAGATAAACATTGAGAAGTGAACCTGCTACAGGCTGTTTGGTACCCATCGTTTTTGGTGTTTATTGATAAGCCTGCTTCCCTATTATGCAACATTAGATCCTCTTGAATTGCCCAGGTTTTATAGTTTTACGACCTCTCATAGCATTTATCTAGCAATAAGGTATATAGCTCATATGTTGCATTTTATTGTGGTAGCCTTGTCCATGATAACTGTTAATTGATGGGTACCAATCATTTTGATACACCCTGTACAAGCAGCTTGTGAACAATGTGAACCTGCTAAAAGTAGCTTGTGAACCTGCTAAAAGCAGCTTGTGAACCTGCTAAAAGTAGCTTGTGATGAAAGCAAACTGCAACGGAGTGGACTTACGCTTGTTCGGTGTGGACTTTTTTCTTAAAACACGCTTCTTGAGCAACACCGGCAATTTCATTCCTTCTTTTTCATAGCCAGGGTTAGCTTCTGCTGAAATCACCATGGCTACCAAGATAACAACAACCATTACACGAGCCAACATCGTGAATATTATTGTAGATACCTATATAAAAAGACAGGAGACAGGGCGTTGTTAATTGTTAAGGCAAACTGTGAAAAAGGCGGGGAAAAGCAAGACACCTAAAAGCCTTAAAAATATATGTAAGAGAGAATGATGCAGTCATGTCTACAGTAGAATTCACCACGACCTTTGCAGGACTTAAACCCCATTAAAAGCTATTAAACCAAGATAACACTCATTGAAAACAGCTCAACTGATTAAATCAGGTCTTCTCTGGTTAAATCACACTACACATGTTTCTGTTTTACCTGTGCGGTATTGCAATGAACTGGTATTATAGTTTCAGTTGGGTAACCGATTATAAAGCAAACGAAAGGTAACAATACTATGTGGGCCTTTGTTCACGAAATGAGACAATAGTCTGCTTATTGTTAACCAGCATTCTTGAAAATGAGAAACATAATGGTTGTTGACTTCACACGGTTTGGAAATGATATTCTTGATATTTTTGGTGTTATGTGCCGTTTACATATCCTTCCTAAAACACAAAAGTGCGAATATTTCCAAACACCTAAATAAGCTAAACATTTAGGACATGTTACAAAACTATATTTTCTAGATTTTCAGAGAATACTTTAAATATTGGCCGGTTATTTTTCACACAGTGACGTTAACTAGGCAATGTCCTATTATCTATAACATACACTAAAACACCAAAGTGCGAATATTTCCAAACGCCTAAATTAGCTAAACATTTAGGACATGTTACAAAACTATATTTTCTAGAATTTCAGAGAATACTTTAAATATTGGCCGGTTATTTTTCACACAGTGACGTTAACTAGGCAATGTCCTATTACCTATAACATACACTAAAACACCAAAGTGCGAATATTTCCAAACACCTAAATTAGCTAAAAATTTAGGACATGTTACAAAACTATATTTTCTAGAATTTCAGAGAATACTTCAAATATTGCCCCGTTATTTTTCACACAGTAACGTTAACTAGGCAATATCCTATACTTCTAACATACACTATTTGTAGAGGTCACGCGTCAATGGTTAGAGCACTGTGTATTGTGCATAGGAAAACGGACAGTAACTGCAGTATGGTTCGACGTTTGACAGCGTTTTGACTGGAAGAAGCGGGTTTCCATTCAACCTAAAACTGACGGGTATACAGATGATTTTGATACAGAAAGTGAACCACATAAATACAGCATGTGATGAAATCTGTACCATTTCTATACTGCCAATTATCTCGCTGTAACCCGTACGAAACTCGTGGAGCTGATCCTGGTTTCGAAGGTCAATTGTGGAATGTCTAGGGTGTGCGCTCTAAGAAGCTGCAAAGTCCATGTGTTGTTGTTTAATAATGGTATATAGAATAATATGGGACCGTAGTGGTCAGTGACAACAGGTTAAGTGTGCTGAGGCTTGTGGATCAACGTCTAGGAATTGAGCTGTACGTAGCGCCCTTAAATGATTTTTTGAATATTTGTTTATTATTGTACTCACCGTTAGTGTTTTTGTGTTTATACGTCTTGTGTGGTTTCCAACAGGATAATAGACCGGTGTCCAGGCAGAATGCATTTGTATAAATATTTTACCCACTTCTTATTAAATCTATATTGATATTAATATTTAATAATAAAAACTAAAAGTGGTAAAAACACACGTGCACCACTGCTAATTATTAAAACAATTATCTGCAATACGCAGAAGTAATACGAAAAGATTTATTAGAAAAGTAATAAATCTCTTCTTTGACTCTTTGTCGTATTTCAATTTTCTTACTTTGATATGTTTAGTCGAGTAGAATGGTACAGGGCACATTGTCCAGTTTTCGATATTTAACTAAAAAATTAGTAAGAATCGTATTGGGAATGAGTCAACGAAGCATTTCTAAAGGTCTTGTGGTTCTTGAGTTAAAGCCAATATCATATAAAAAGGAAAGTTTTGGCCTTTTTCCTATCCCAATGAAAATTATAGATGTGGGCGGAAATCCTGATTATGATTTGTCTTTTATCTTCACTGTTTATATTTTAAGATATTTATGACCGCATCCACCTTTAAAGGAAATCTGTACCATAAACTAATCAATGGCTAATATAGTTATATACCCCTAAATTAGACATACCAGCCACTCTATACGAATTTCGGAATATTCCTAACAAAGAAAAAGCACTTTTAATCCTTCGTTTCTGCGATTCAAGGGAGCCGCCATGATAGCTGCTTGTGAATCCTTTCTGCCACAAACGGTAGTGTAACCTTTCACACAGACCCACGGCGAGCGTGTGTTGCTGTATGGCATTCGCGACCCCTACAGCGAATTTTGGTTTTTGTGCTGTTTTTACTTTTTGTTCTCAAAAGACATTGTTGATCATAAATATTACTTAAAATACATTTTTTATGTTCTTCTGTAGTTTTATGGGTAGAAATTGTCGCGTTTTCTTTTGAACGAATGTTGAATCTGAACTTTGGTAGTATTCGCTTCGTGTCACCAAAGTTCACGAGGGACGAGGCTTGTGGCACGGATTTCGCTGGTTTCAAAATCGGGGTACCGTTACAGCGTAATAAAAATACATCGGGTATCAATATGGCAGCCACCATGGATCGCAAACTCGCCACTAATCGTCGTAAGGAATTAAGAATTTCTCCTTTATTTGGACGTATATAAGCTTGGGACTTTTACTGTTTGTCGTTTTTATTATTGCTGCAACTATATGGCCATTGATTACTAGTAGTTTATGGTACAGATTCCCTTTAATATTGTTACTTTGAGTGGTATCTTTTTATAGCACATTAACCAACTAACATTTGAAACTCATCCTCCCTCTCTGTAAGATTCCGGTTATATCGTTCTCAGGGTGTATAAAAGTAACCTCTAAATTTAGCACATAGGCGAGGTTTGCTTGTTCTCTGTTGACAAGGGATAGTCTTCAATAAACGGCTCTTTTCAGAGCCATCAGTAGGCAAGGGGCGACCTGCATGTCTTATTCATAGGTAGTTTGTCTTAAAGAAGTCTGCGCTACTCCTGACGAAAGCTTGACAGCTCAAAACTTGTCCGACAGCGAACCCGCTAAAAACCAATTATTATGAACTCCCGTCGTAGAAGCCTATCCGACAATTAATTTGTAGTTCTTTATTTTACGTAGATCAAAACGACTACCCTGTGTTGAAAGGTAGTGTAAATTATAAATTTCAGGTGTGTACTAAGTCAGACTAAACTTTGGTGGCATCTATAATTATGGGCCATCGTACAAAGTATCGGACAAATTAGGACTTTTATTTCTTAGTCAATTAGATGAACTTACATGGAATGTTCATGGAAATGAATTCATTTTTTATTCATTCGGCAATAATCATGAAAATGGACTATTTCAGTTGAAACCCATGCACGCACTAAGGAAGACACACATTCAGGTAACCCCATTTTAAATTCACACTGTATGATCTATTAAGGATGTACGGATTTTATCTGAAATAGCCTATTGTAACAAACTCATCAATGATGATTGCCCTGGCAATAAAACATCAACAACTTAACATCTGTTTCAGATACAAAAACCAGGCGTGCCAGGAAATGTTGTATGTTTGGCGCTTAAAATGAAAGCATTGCTACATATAAAAGAAGTTTTCAACATGTGTTCTTACCGTTGACAGGGGACCAGCGCAATGAAAAATATTTGGAGGAAAATGTTCCCTTTGGCCCTAACCTCTAAACCATGTCCGCAGAGTGACTCAAGAACATTCATAGTTGTGTTTTCCTCTAAAGTATGAACGAATTCCCTTTTCACGGTAGAGGCTGTTAGTGCATGGCGCTATGGGTTTGGGATTTTTTCCTACATTTTTGGCATCCTTAAACCTAAAATGATAAAAAAAAATGATTGGTTCTATTTTTTCTATCCTCGTGGTTCCCACGAGGAGTTAAAGGTCACAGTCTGACAGTGGGGCCAAAAATCGGCCCATCAGTAGCCTTTATGAAGTATGGCGGACACAAAAGTACGCCCTCTCCTTTTGTGCCCGCCATATTTCAAAAAGGCTTATGCTTGAATATATCTCAAATTGTTCTTCTTATCACTGGAAATGAAAAAGCCGATCGTCATATTTTTCTACGGTGCTTAGTTCAGGAGTTATAAGGTCGAATAGTTAAAATGTCAACAGTTTCATACACAGAGGTCAAAATGGTCCGATTTCATCGAAAGTGGTCTCAAATTACTCTCCGTAACATACGATATCTCAAACATATAATTAAATAACAATTTTAGTGCATTTTAGTATTGTCATGTCCCCTTCAGAGTTCATGCAGCCAAAGTCGAATAGATTTAGAAGCATAACATTCGCTTACTTGCTTGGTATGCTTACCATGCTTACTAATAACATTTGACTCATGATTTAATCTGATTCTTCGGTTATACATTTCTTAAATAATTTAAGACCAATTTTGATTGAATTGGTGTATTTTGAAAATGTGGCTTCTGTGCATGAGATGTTTGACAGTTGCCCTTATTTGCTAGTGCAATATGACAATTAACTTTTTTATTCCTAGTATTGAGAGGAACAATTTGAGGTTTATTACAATACGAATTTTAAATTTTGACCCTATTATGACCTTCGACCCTCGTGGGAAGCATAGAGGGCATAGAAAAAATGGAACCAATTCTTGTTTTAACCTTTGAGGTGTAAGAATACCAAAAAAACATTGGTTCCACTTACTTATGTTGGACATCTAGATGCTAACTCTAAAATCACCTCATAGCGCCAAGCAGTGTGTATTAAAATTGGATCGATTGAGCCCATATTTATTGGTGGAGCTATGAGTTTTAAAATATTGGACAAGACGTAGTCGAGTCCAATATTTTAAAACTCATAGCGAGGCGTAAAGCATCCAATTTTATCATTATTATGTTTTGGAACCAATATTTTCACACACTTGGATGCATCAAAGCATAATAATGGTTAAAAACGGATGGAGATCAATCATTTTGATACAGCCTGTATATTCTCACTTCCCTGGTCTCGGTAAGATCTCAAACATGCCTATCCATCCGGCAATATATACAGTACGCTTGCACAGTGCACACTAATTATAATATAGAATGACTGGTGTATGGGCTATTCGAGTTGAAATCCACACACCCCAATGCGAGACATAACCTTAAATCTCAAACACAGGGGGTGTGAATTTCAAATCGAGTCACCCATTCAGGTAACCATTCAGGGGCGTATTATAGCCATGACATTTTTAGGAACTGATTTAGTTTGGGAAAAGTATACTTTTTATGTCGATATTTGTATTTTATACATCTATATATGTTTTTCAAAAATGCACTTTTTGCCGGAATTTTCTTTTCTTATTGTCATTTGTGGCAGGGTGGCTTATAGACGCAACCAACGCCATTCATACACCAGATCCTCACTACACCCCCGGGTGTGTAATAGCTATACCGGATTCGGAAGTAAATAATAAAAGATCACAATCATAGACATCAAAATGTGTTTCTAGTCAATTTCAAGCAGTTTTATTTTAGAAATCTAACTAAACTTGTGATTTTTTAACATCTTTTGCAGTCAGTGTCATGCTTTAGTCATGCCACCAACGCCCGGTCCGGGCGCTCCCCTTTTATCACCCTTTGTGTGCTCTATCATCCTTGTATAAACGGGATAAACAATCGGACCTGTTGGGAAAAAAAAAGAGGTATCATTGTGTGTGAGCATTGTTTTTTAAAGTTAGTCACAGGGGTCGATTTCTTCACACTTTGCGTTAAAGTCAAAATTGAATTTCTCAAATCAAATGGAATTGACTGATTTCGTAACTCAGCTTCAATTGAGTTGTTAATTCAATTCCGTGTCAAATATTATGATCAATATGAGTTGTTTAGGTTCTTCGACGCGATCACTGTTAATGTCAAATACACGGATAGCAGCAGCGGCCCGGATTTGGTCAAATGATCTAACTTGAAATTAAAATCGCTGTTTCGAGAAAAAGAGCTTTAAAGTTTGAAAACTTGCCGTTATCGTATAAACGTCGCCACCTTTTAAGATCTCATTTACAAGCTAGACCACATAAGCCCTACCCAACTTAGTGCAGAATAACAGTCATGCCTACAGCAGCTTAATTCAAACGAGCAGGGTGCCCTGTTAAATGTGATCATTCACATCCGAAGGCGTTTTATATGAAATCGCGGACATTTTGAGTCTTTATTCTCCATGGACATTTACTATAGGCTGTATCCAATTGATTGATTCCAATCAGTTTACCATTATTTACAATGATTACATACAACCACACGAACACGCGATCACTCTATTGTAGATTAATGTCTAAATGATGCATGTGTCTGGTAAAATATCTTGTGTACCCTTCATGGTTTAACCCTTGTCCATATGTTCCCTAAACTGGTCTTAAATATGTCAACGGTGCCCAGATGGATGATCATCGTTGTAGCAGTGCGCGCGATACTCCTTTCCAATTAACAAGACCTCCCACATGCAGTTGGATGTGTTCTTCCTCGGGCCGCCGTGATAATAATATCTCCCATGATTAGAGTAAGAGTCTGACCAGATGCTTCCAGAAGCTCCCCGACATATGTCTCTCTTGCATTTTCAATGCGCACACTGTCGTAATCGTTAATTGCATCATATTGAAGGATATCATTTAGCCACATTAGGCATATTACGGATGATTTTTACGGATGATTTGTCAAATGTAATAATCAATAAGAAAATGTCATTATAAGTTCAATGTTTACTTTAACCAAGAAGGTCTCAAATATAAATTATGGTCATTAGTTAAAAGAATCTAATGTTTTTTTGGCGTTTTGTGTGGAAGAACGTGGCTCTCCAATAAGCATAAAAACTGATTGGTATACCAATCATTTTGATACAGAATAAACAGAGAGAAGTGAACCTGCTACAAGCAGCATGTGAACAATGTGAACCTGTTAAAAGCAGCTCGTGATTAAAGCACACTGTAACGTTGTGTACTTACGCTTGTTCGGTGTGGACTTCTTTCTTAAAACACGTTTCTTGAGCAACACCAGCATTTTCATTCCTTCCTTATCATAGCCAGGGTTAGCTTCTGCTGAAATCACCATGGCTACCAAGATAACAACAACCATTACACGAGCCAACATCATGAATATTATTGTAGCTACCTACATAAAAAAAAAAGACAAGAGACAGGGCGTTGTTAATTGTTAAGGCATACTGTGAAAAAGGTGGGGAAAGGAAGACATCTAAAGTGCCTTACAATATATGTAAGAGGGTTCAACGTTTGACATCATTTTGGCTAGAAGAAGCGGATTTTCCATTCAACCTATAAAAACTGATGGGTATATAAATCATTTTGATACAGAAAATGAACCTGATAAAAACAGCATGTGATGAAATCCGTACCGTTTCTTATTGCCAGTTATCTCGCTGTAACCCGTACAAAACTCGTGGAGCTGATCCCCGGAGCTGATCCTGGTTTCGAAGGTTAATTGTGGAATGTCTCGGGTGTGCGCTCTTATAAGCTGCAAAGTCCATGTGTTGTTGTTTAATGGTTTATAGAATAAAATGGGGCCGTAGTGGTCAGTGACAACCATAAAGTGTGCTGAGGCTTGTGGATCAATGTCTAGGCGTTGTCCTGTACGTAGCGCCCTTAAATAATTTTTTGAATATTTCTTTATTATTGTACTCACCGTTAGTGTTGTATATACGTCTTGTTTGGTGTCCAGTCAGAATGTATTTATATAAAAACTTTACCCACTTCTTATTAAATCTATATTGATATTAATATTTAATAATAAAAAATAAAAGTGGTAAACACACACGTGCACCACTGGTCTGCTAATTATTAAAACAATTATCTGCAATACGCAGAAGTAATACGAAAGAAAAATAATAAATCTCTTCTTTGACTTGAATTTGTTGTCGTATTTCAATTGTCTTACTTTGATATCTTTAGTCGAGTAGAATGGTACAGGACATATTGTCCAGTTTTCGATATTTAACTAAAAACTGCAGTGTACCTTCTAGTATGAATCGTATAGGAAATGAGTCAATGAAACGTTTCAAAAGGTCTTGTGGTTTTTAAGTTAAAGCCAATATCATATAAAAACGAAAGTTTTGGCGTTGTTCCTATCCCAATGAAAATTATAGATGTGGGCGGAAATCCTGATTATGATTTGTCTTTTATCTTCACCGTTTATATTTTAAGATATTTATTACCGCATCCACCTTTTTAATATTGTTACTTTGAGTGTTATCTTTTTATATCACATTAACCATAGCACATGCAACTCATCCTCCCTCTCTGTAAGGTTCCGGTTATATCGTTATCAGGGTGTATAAAGTAACCTCTAAATTTAGCAGATAGGCGAGGTTTGCTTGTTCTCTGTTGACAAGGGATAGTCTTCAATAAACGGCTATTTTCAGAGCCATCAGTATAGCAAGGGGCAGAGGATGATTTAAGCACTTCCCAGCAAGTCTTGCGGTTAGCACAGCTGTGTGAGTGAACATGACACCACTGCCCGCCCACTGCATACACACGTGCATGGTTAAATTTGAATTTGGACAGATATATTTACAATAAAAACACCTTCAAAAAGTTGGTCGATTTCACATTTTATGTTATCTACAGAAGGTGTGAATTATCCTTCATGCATACATCACTTTAGATCTGAAATCGACCAAGTAATAACGACACACGGGCAATTCTAAAACAACATCTTTTGCACAGAGTTCAATGGGATTTGAAAAGTAAAGTGGCAGTTGAAACGCTGGTGATAACACTTTTACAGTGCATGATGGGGCTTCCTTAAATCATCCTCTGAGCAAGGGGCGACCTCCATGTCTTATTCATAGGTTTTTTGTCTTAAAGTAGTCTGAGCTACTCCTGACGAAAGCTTGACAGTTCAAAACTTGTCCGACAGCGAACCCGCTAAAAACTTTAATACCAATTATTATGAACTCCAGTCGTAGAAGCCTATGCCACAATTAATTTGTAGTCCTTTATTTTTACGTAGATCAAAACGACTACCTTGTGTTGAAAGGTAGTGTAAATTGTAAATTTTAGGTGTGTACTAAGTCAGACTAATACTTTGGTGTCGCCTAGAATTATGGGCCTTCGTACAAAATACCGGACAAATTACGACCTTTATTTCTTAGTCAATTATATGAACTTACAACCGTTGAAAATTAGAAGTAGGTGTGAATATGTTAATGGAAATTAATTCATTTTTTAATAATCATGAAAATGGACTATTTCAGTTGAAACCCATGCACCCACTAAGGAAGACACACATTCAGGTAACCCCATTTTAAATTCACACTCCCAGGTATGAACTATTAAGGATGTACGGATTTGATCTGAAATACCCTATTGTAACAATTGTTTTCTTTTCACCGTTAACAAACTCATCAATGATGATTGCCCTGGCAATAAAACATCAAAAACCAGGCGTGCCAGGAAATGTTGTATGTTTGGCGCTTAAAATGAAAGCATTGCTACATATAAAAGAAGTTTTCAACGTGTTTTCTTACCGTTGACAGGGGACCAGCGCAATGAAAAATATTTGGAGGAAAATGTTCCTTTGGCCCTAACCTCTAAAACCATGTCCGCAGAGTGACTCAAGAACATTCATAGTTGTGTTTTCCTCTAAAGTATGAACGAATTCCCTTTTCACGGTAAAGGCTGTTAGTACATGGCGTTATGAGGTTGGGATTTTATTTTCCTACATTTTTGGCATCCTTAAACCTAAAATGATAAATAAAAAAATGATTGGTGCTATTTTTTCTATCCTCCTGTGGTTCCCACGAGGAGTCAAAGGTCACAGTGGGGCCCAAAATCGTCCCATCATTAGCCTTTATGAAGTATGGCGGACACACAAAAGTACGCCCTCTCCTTTTGTGCCCGCCATATTTCAAAAAGGCTTATGCTCTAAGATATCTCAAATTGTTCCTCTTATCACGGGAAATGAAAAAGCAGATTTTTCTACGGTGCTTAGTTCAGGATTTATAAGGTCGAATAGTTAAAATGTCAACAGTTTCATACACAGAGGTCAAAATGGTCCGATTTTATCGAAACTGGTCTGAAATTACTCTCCACAACATACGACAAACATATGATTAAATCACAATAGTGCATTTTTTTATTGTCATGTTCCCTTCAGAGTTCATGCAGCGAACGTCGAATAGAAATATGTACACGCATAACATTTGCTTACTTGCTTGGTATGCTTACCACGCTTACTAATAACATTTGACTCATGATTTAATCCAATTCTTAGGTTATACATTTCTTAAATAATTTAAGACTAATTGCGATTGAATTGGTGTATTTTGAAAATGTGGCTTCTGTGCATGCGATCCCAGCAAACACAAAAATGTTTTTAAAACGTTTTAAATAAGTTATATTTTGGGTTTTGGTTTAGGTAAAAACGTTATAATAACATTAAAATGTCGGGTTATATAAAGGTCATAAAATCGTTTTAAACACACTATAACAATATTTTTCAAATGTTTTCGAAATGTCATTGTAAACTATTTTTGCAAACATTTTTGTCCAAATATTTTGTCAACACTTAAATAACATTATGTTAAAATATTTGCACCCAGCAAACAAAGAAATTTATACAACCCGACATTTAAACGTTTTCTGACAACCTTTTGCGAATGATGTCGAAAACGTTTTGTGTTTGCTGGGATGTTTGACAGTTGCCCTTATTTGCTCTATAACTCCTGAACTAAGCACGCTAGTGCAATATGACAATTAACTTTTTTATTCCTAGTATTGAGAGGAACAATTTGAGCTATATTACAATACGAATTTTAAATGTTGGCCCTATTATGGACTTTTTATGTCGATATTTGTACTTTATTATTACAGGGTAATCAAAAGCTATACTTGTTTTTCAAAATGTCGAAATTTTCTAATTGTGATTTTTGGGCAGGTTGGCTTGTAGACGCAAACAACACTCATATTTCAGAGCCTTAGTATGCCCCGGGTGTGTAATCCGGAAATAGATAATAAAAGATCATAATCATAGACATCCAAATGTGTTTCTAGTCAATTTCAAGCAGTTTTATTTTAGAGATCTAACAAATCTTTGATTTTTAACATCTTTACACTTATTGTTATCCAGCTTTAGTCAAGCCGAGATCGAACGGTCCGGGCACTCCCCTTTTATCACCCTTACCGCGCTCTATCATTCTCGTATATACGGGATGAACAAGCGAACCAACTGAAAAACAAAAACACAAAGGAAGAAGTATCATTATGTGTGAGCATTTTTTAAACTTGTTAGCCCCTACAGCACAAAGCAAACAATTCCGTGTCAAATATTATGATCAATATGAGCTGTTTCGGTTCTTCGACGCAATCAGTGCATCTCGGATAGTTCAAATGTCAAATAACGCCTAATCGGCGAGTGTCTCGGACAAACAGTGATTATACTTTGTTGGGCCAATTATGATCCGGACAAAGTATATTCGTGTGTACTGCGGGTACTCTAGGTAAAACATGAATGAAGCCGATACTCCATGGTTTAAAGCCAATGAGGTATATTGTTTTTTGATTCGTTGGTAATGGGCACTTTCACCAATCGCTAAACGATTCCCGTTTCTTTATTCCTGTGTATGCGTGCCAAAGTTTAATGCCTGCGTTGATGAGGGTATGTCTGAGGGTAAACGGAAATATGTTTGAGAATCGTTAAATGAAATGTTTTTCCCTAATAATTACTTCAATTATCCACTGCTTTAGAGGGCGCTGTGACGAGCGGCCGCATTTACAAGCTAGGCCACATAAATCCTGCACATCTTATTGCAGACTTACAGACCTACAGCAGTTTGTGCCCTGTTATATGTGATCATCCACATCCGAGGGCGTTTTATTTGAAATCGCGGACAATTTGAGTCTTAAATGTGACCATCCACCACAAATCGCTCGTAATGTCGGCAAATTATATTCTGTGTAACAGTGCAAAATGTGCATAAAGGTTGTATTGATAGGTACCTCAAGTTGATGCTACATGTATCTCATTTTGCTAGTTCCAGTCAAACACCTTTTAAACCAATCATTAATCCTATTGTTGAAGAGGATAATAAGCTTCTATCTATGTATAGAATACTGAATAGCTCTAGTCTTTCTTTTCCTTGGCTAAATCCCGTTCAAGTGGTGGGATACAAATCATTGTATTTTGTCTAGGTATGTATTAAGCAACAATTAACAATGAGAGGACAAGTGATCGCCAATTATTAGGATTTACCAGCAATGTGGAAAATGAGACAAATCTAATCTTGGTGTAGATTAGTCATCCAGTAAAAAAACATATAAGGTAAAGTTAAATCGAATTCTGGAAATAAAATTTGCAACTTACATTTCAAGAATTCGATTTAACTTTACTTTATACTTATGATAAAACACGAAATAAAACCAAATTGACGGGCCGACTTTGGGCGGTCACACATTCTACATGGACATTTACTATAGGCTGTATCAAATTGATTGATTGCAATCAGTTTACCATTATTCACAATCATTATATATAGACAAGTCTACCACACTAACACACATCACATGATTCAACTTAATTGTAGATTGCTCGATTTAGAGTGGTTTTACATGCATAATTGCATGTAATTTTGGCTCTGTGCATGTAGAATTCTGCATACAAATGTTCTGTTATTCAGCCCATTATGTGGAAAAAATTAGAGTTGTGCATGTAAATTTTAATTTCTAAATCAACCGCTGATTGTAGATTAATGTTATAACAGTGTCATACAAATATAAATTGTGGACATAACAAGAGGCGTTTTGTGTGGAAGAAGCAGGAGTTCCAATAAACATAAAACTGATGGTATACCAATCATTTTGATACAGAATGTACAAAGATGAATCTGCTAAACCACCAACATGTCATGAAATCAGACTGTACCGTTCAAGTGCCCACGCTTGTTCGGAGTGAAACTCTCCTGTACTTTCCGTCCTTTCAGTGCTTCATAACCAGGGTTAGCTTCTGCTGAAACTACCATACCTACCAACATAACGACGACCATAACACGAGCCAACATCATGAATTGTAAATACTAGTACCTGCATAGGACAAGACACGGTGTAAGCATACACTAAACAGTTGACGAATGAGGGCAGCAGTCTAGGCATACACTATAAGCTAAAGTGGCCTCATACCTAAATTTGACCTACGGTTGCAAAGTATGATGTACCCACAACATCCAAACAAGAGGTCCCTATGTTGTTGTTTAACGCTACAAAGGAGATACTTTTGGGCAGGATCGTAAATGGAAAAATAGCCAAAAATCCGTCCGTGTGATTTTTTTCAATTTGGGTTTGTTGCGAATTTGTGATGTTATTAATGTTTAAAATATTGTCTGATAGTTTCAGACCAGAATATTACTGACATCTTGTATCTTTTGAGACATTTTAAAGGTTATTCCTACTCTCAACATAGTCAATATTATTTTAAAGGCCAATATCTCAGTTTCCAATTTTATAATACCACAACTTACTCAATAATAACCGATTTCATTGGGGAAAACGGCGTTGTGGAGCAAAATATCTCTCCATTTAAGATACATAAAAAACTCAAAATTGATAACCTGCCCAAAAGTGCTACTCCTTTTGACTTAACACGTCACATATAGAATGATATGGGGCCTTAGTGGTCAGTGACAACATGTAATGCGTGCTGAGGCTTGTGGATCAAAGTTTAGGCATTGTCCTGTGCGTAGCGCCATTAAATCGTTTGGTGTTTTTTAAATATTTGTTTTATTATTTGGCTTACCTTTAGTGTTTTGTATCCGTCTTGTCTGGTTTCCAACAGGATAATGAACTGGTGTCCAGGCAGTATTCATTTATTTTAATATTTTACTCACTTATTATTAAATCTATATTGAAATTAATGTTTGATAATAAAAGCTAACACTAGTAAAAACACACGTGCACATCTGCTAATATTAAAAACAATATTTCGCATTTATGTAAATGATCTAAGCAACAAGCAGAAAGAATACGAAAAGATTAATTAGAAATGACTCTCTTCTTTGATTGGTGTTATCTCCCTCCATTTTGGCTTCCTTGATCACTATTATGTCAGTCAGAATTAATATGTACATTTTCACGGGAAAAATTTTTGGACACGTGACACCCATGGGCGCAGACATATTAGCATTATGGAATGTGACCCCGAGCACAGCGTGTGTTCTTCCAATGTATTTGAATAGGAAGAATTCTTCCTTTGAGGCAAAATAAGTTACTTGTCGCAAGTTAATAATGTTATGGTAAGAGTTTCCGTAGATAAATATTTTTTTTTTAGATAGATATTTTTGAAATTACGTTTTGATGATATTGTGAAAAAATTAAGATAACATAATATTCAATAAATTTGCAATGCACACATTTCTATCAAAATTGCGGTCAAAAATACTATTCCAATTCAAAATTACTAAGACTTGAATAGCGAGGTCACCGCCGGGGGTCAGAGATCAGGCTCGAGGTTACACTCACATTGATACGCATTGGTCACGTGTCCAGAAAATTTTCCCGTGAAAATTTACCTATTAATGTTGACTGTATGTGTTGGACTTGAGTTTGTTGTCTTTAAACTTCATCCTGAAGTCACCCAAGGTCAAAGGTCAAACGAAGTCAAATGTTGAAATGGGGTTGATTGTGCTTAAAATATCATCCTTGATGTGAGAGAAACATGAAAACGTCAAGATGGTGCTAAAGGTCAAATGAGGTCGCCATCTGATATCCGTGGCTCTTGAGCCACAGTAGTTTTATTATTTCACTCTCATGTTCTTAATTACTTCTTTAAAGGCAAATATAATTATATTTCAATGGGTCGGCCAATATAAAATCAAAACGAACGTTTTGGCGTTGTCCTCATAAATCATGCATATGGGCGGAAAACCTGATCAGAACTTGACTGCAACCTTCACCTTCACTGTTTATGTTTTGTTGTTGCATCCATCTAGTCGAGTGGATTCATGACTGTTGCAATATATTTGGTGTTGCCTTTGTGTATAATCCCATCTTTTTACTCTCTTCATTTAATTCATTTAACTGAACCTGGACAATTAACTTTGAAGAGATGTTGTGACACGTTTAGTTTTCGTCATCTATGGGCGACTCCACACTGTACGGCAGAATCCGCATCAGCAACCTTTGAGATGCGGAGCAATGCGGACTTCTCTTGTGCGCGCAGATGACATCGCGTCATGAGCGCTAGCGACCTACACGCAGACGACACGATTGGTAGTTTAAAGTTTGTACGTTGAATCAAAATTCTATATTGCTGTCAGCCAATGGATGTCTTGTCGAACAAGCAATACCTTACAGTCGATGCAGCTATACTTAGAGCCATATTATAACATTTGCTGAGGAGAACACCCTAAAAAAAATTTAAATTCTGGTTTTTACACGATTGTAATGTACTTTTGTCAATAAAGATACTCTGCAAAAATCAAGACTTTAGGTGCTGTAGTTTTCTCAAAATCCGAGATTTTGAATAAAACGATGGAACCGGCGTTTTATTATTACGTACACCGGGTATGTACACGGCGTGCGGGATACACATACACACACACTCCGAGGATCGTAATGTATTACAATCGCGGGAGTAACATGCATGGGCGCTAGTAGTAAATTCCAATTTTCTATGCTTTACCTCGCTTGTTCGGCTCAAAATTAAAAGGGGACATATCTGACAGTAAAAATTTATGGAAAATAAATACTAATCTATTTTTACAGAAATGTTATAATATGGCTTTATTCAAGATTTATTTCTTTATTTATAAATTCATTTTAATTAACCAATTAAAGGCACGTGTTCGTAAAATGTCACTTTATCATTTGAACCGCAGAACTTCTGTTATTGACCTCTTTGGGCGAATTTCTCGACGGGTGGCTTAGCAATTGGCTTGTCTAGCCTCAAGGCTTAAGAGGTCGTAAGACCAGGCTTAACTGAAAACGTATTTCCCGAAGCACGGCTACCATAGCCTCGAGGCTTCGTTAGCCCGTGGGCCAGGCTTGTAGGATTAGCCCCAGGCTTCAGTAAAATTTGCATTTCTCGAAATCAGTCTTCTGTAGCCGTAGTCTACGCAAGCCTGTTAGACCAGGCTTACAGCGGCTTTTCTTGGCCCTGCCTCAGAGCAGGTCTTAGGTCGTAAGCCTTGGTCTATTTCAATTTACAAATTATTTAAATTGTAACGCAAAGTTTATCTTTCATATTTTGACGGTCTTTCAATTAACATGAGTAAGCAGTCGCGTAACTAGAGGGGGAGGGGGCAGGAGCTTTTGCCCCCCCCCCCCACCATGAAAAAGGTAAATTAGGCATACTTCTGAGAGTTATTAATTAACCTCATATTTGGTCATTTTAACCTTAAAAACTCAATTTTAAGGTTAAATAAATTGCATTTATCCCACTTTTGTACCATTGGCCTATATGCCACCAGCTTTAATAGCTTAAATATGGCATTTGTACCATAATTTTTTTTTTTTCAATCCCACCTCCCCCCATGTCAAAAATAAATCTACGCCGGGGACACATTCCAAGCAGATCCCATAACTCCTCAGATCCACTCCACCCCTTACAAACCCAAACAGCATGAACGATGCCTGCCCCCGCTTTCCCCCACCCCATCCCCAAATGAAAATGTCTAGTTACGCCACTGTGGGTAATTGTTTGATTTAGTTGAACATTACAGCATTTTATTTTAGTGTTCATTTGAGTTAGTTGTATTTTTTAAGTATAGCTGTTGCTATCATAAGACCTACTCATTTTGAATGATGATTTTTTTAACAACGAATATAATTTTTTTTTTTTCTTTCATCATCATCATGATCATCATCATCATCATAATCATCATTATCATTATCATCATCATCATCATCATCATCATCATCATCATCATCATACAGACCTATGTGATACCACCTGTCCCTATCCAAGCCTTAATAGTTATATTATTAATAGTGATACTCGTACTTTTCATAAGTAGGCCTATTACAATATTATTTTGGAGTGCCTATATTATACCAGGTTTATAGAAGAAGGACAAAATTGGTAAAGATAATAGTAAATATTTGACACGAAACAATAATGCATGCAGTATTAAAACTGAATTTACGGATAAGATGCATATAATATTGCTATATCTTCTATGTACCAACAGATAACTTCATGTGAGATCTGAGAAGACTACTGATATCAGCAGTAGATAGCACGTTGGTTGCTTTCCTTTTTAGGGGAATCACAGATTCCTTTCCATTAGGCTTACAGTTTTACCCTTTTTGGGATGCAAGAAAAAATTCACGAGTATAAAGCATAGACGTATCATTTATACAAGTTGGACTCATAAAAAGTCAAGTGGAAATAAAATAATACATAAAAGACACAAAAACAGACACAATATTCTTGCATCAAGTTATGTAGGGTACAAGCCCAAGCACAAGACCGCGGGTCCAGGCTAATCTTTGCGCCGGGAACATTGCGATAATGAGACGGCAACCTTGTTAGTACGGTAAACCGTGGGGACCACAGCTTATGTACATCTACCTCCAACAGCCTATACAATTAAGTCGCTGGTTGAAAGGGACGAGGTTGTCAAGCGTTAAGCCTGCAAGGCCACTAAGACTAGGTTGAATTTGCGTTGAAGAAATCCGGCTAGAGTTAAGACTCGGGCTTCGAGAGCAGGCTAGGCTTAGTAGCCTCAAGGCCACCTTAAGACTACGGCTTAATAAGACTCCTGTCGGGAAACTCGCCCTTTGAGTCCTCTACTCTTCACTCTTCACGTAACAGATAGACCTACATCAGGTGACAGTAAAACTGGATTTATACTCAGTCGCTGTGCGAGGAGCGATTGGCGTTTGACCAATGAAGTAAAAAAAATATCTTGTCGTCTGGAGTCGACATCCGTGTGGATGGAGTTAAAGGACTTAGCAAGGCTAAAATGGATGCATCAGCTGCAATGTCAGTTTAGAAGATAACTGAATTTATCAAAGTGTCAATGAAAGGTGTTATCTTTCAAAAGAATGAACACATAAACACGTTGATGTATAACAAAGGGAATAATCAAAGAAGACGATGACGCAGACATTGATTAATGTTGATCCGTAATTATACATAGACCTACTTTAAGTGGCACTAACCAGTAAAACTGGGTTTATACTCAAGTCGCTGAGCGAGGAGCAATTGGCTTTTGACCAATGAAGTAAAGCGAATACAGAAATCGCTCTACATCGCTCTCAAGAAATCTATTCAATTTACCACCTGTATTCTACATAATTTATACTAAAACCCGGTCATATAAAAATAATTCGAACCAGTTTCTTTTAAAAATATGAGGACCGAAATATCTTTAAGTTTGGATGTAGGGCACAAACAACCCAGAGACTAAAATATCAAAATGTTCTAGTTTCAGAAGCCGCTTCTTACTGATAGTTACTGTCTGTTCAATTAGCTTAGATTCTTGAATTTTTAAGATATTTGAAAAAATAAAAAATTGTGGTCAAAGTCATCAAAGAAAAGTGTTAGCACAGCCTTAGACCTAACATGATTTATACTTTTCAAATTCTAAAGTTCAATTTAAAACCCCATTTCTTTTCAATTTTGGTCTTTTCCCGCGATATTTTTATAAAAAGCCGTAGAACGTCGGGTACCATAAACTTTTTTGAATCAATCCATTTAGAGCAATAGGGACGAATGTCACAATGCGCAGAGATACTATTTATTCGACCATCCGCATCAGGAAGTATTGTCCAGCAAAATATTTGCCAGTATGCCTAGTTTGTGTTGAAACCCTACTGTTGAAACAATACGTTATTATTTATGAACTAAGGTTTTCTAAAATAGGCACAGCTTATATAAATACATTCCTTGCGTATTTATTTATTTATTTATTTATTTATTTATTTATTTATTTATTTATTTATTTATTTATTTATTTATTGTGCGTATGGGTCTGAGAAAGTGTAGGCCTATAGGCCTATTATAAAACTACACATTTATTTTCAATTTGTTATTTCGTTTTGTTCAAGTTGAATACAAACTGAAAAAAACGTGAAACAAAAGAACTTTTGTACAAGAAAAATTATTTAAAACAATCAGGTTACAGAAAACAATTCTTGTAAAGTCACTGTATCTGAAAATGTCAAGCGAATGCTGATATTTTTGGGAAGGAATGGTGGTATTAAACAAAACTCAATTTACATTGTAAACCAGTTGAAGAACGAAATCCATAATTTTAATGTAATTGTTTAGGGAAAAATAATGCTCAGAATAATGTTATGCATAAAACGTAATCGCGCCATATAATTTCGTGTAACAAAAACCGGTGGACCATCATCACCTATAGAACCTATCCAATAACCGGAACGGTATAACAATTGAAATGGCAGGACAGATTGGTGGACAGATTGTTTTGCTAAATTGGATAGGGTCTATGCCCTAAGTTGAGAATGGACCGTCCCACTCAATTTGTAAAAAGGTCGCGAACCCTTTCGGTGGACCCAAGTAACTGCCTAAAATGAGGCAAAATTGAAAAGAAATGGGTTTTTAAATTGAACTTTGGAATTTAAAAAGTATAAATCACGTTAGGTCTAAGGCTGTGCTAACACTTTTCTTTGATGACTTTGGCCACAAGTTTTTATTTTTTCAAATATCTTAAAAATTCAAGAATCTAAGCTAATTGAACAGACAGTAGTCGTATTCTTTAAAGGGAAAGAGGATACATATGTTATGAAGATGCCTTCCAAACCTGAACACAGCCAGTATCCGACAATGCATAGCATATCAGATACAGCAGTCTGGTTTGAAAGGCAGTTGGTTTTCAATCATCCAGTCCGCTCCCAAAGGACAATGTAGCATCTTCAAGATGCTACATTTTTTTTATTCTTTGCAAAGTCTTTGTTTGGCTTATATAAGTCGAAAATTATTCGGCTTTTGTTAATGAGCGCGTCAATAAAATCCCAGATCACGCTCGCGTAAATTCACATACGCGAACGTCAATCACGCATTACGCAACGCGCAACTAGCGTAAGCACTGCGCCCAACTGCATCACGCCATTCTATATCAATACACGGTGTTACGAGACCTTTAATATTCTTCGGCCTTATATAAGCCGAATAAATTTTAGTTGAAATCTATACACCGCTATGGAAGACATTACCTTGTTAGGAGCTGATTAATTTAGGAAAAGTGGACTTTTTATGCCAACATTCGTACTTTATAAGTGCAGGAGTATCAAAAGCTATACGTGTTTGTTTATTCAAAAATGCACTTTTTTGCCGGAATTTTCTTTTCTAATTATTGTAAATTTGAGTAGGGTGGTTTGTAGACGCAACCACCACTCATCCTTCAGAGCCTTACTACGCCCCGGGTGTGTAATAGCTATACCGGATCCGGAAATAAATAATAAAAGATCATGATAGACATCAAAATGTGTTTCTAGTCAATTTCAAGCATTTTTATTTTAGAGATCCAACATAACTTGTGTTTTTTAAATATCTTTTACAGTAAGTGTTATGTTTTATTCCAGCCGCACATTCCCCAATCTCTTTCCCCTTTTATAACCCTTAGTGTGCTCTATCATTCTTGTATCTACAGCATGTACACCATGACCAGCTGAAAAACAAAAATAAACGAAGAAGTATCATTGTGTGTGTATTTTTTAAAATTTAGTCACTCGGTTCGATTCCGTCACACTTTGCGTAAAAACCATATTATAACATTTGCTGAGGAGGACGCCCTCAATATTTTAAAAATTCTGTTTTTTACACAATTATATTGTACTTTATTAAACCAACATACCCTGCAAAAATCAAGATCCTAGGTGCTGTAGTGTTGTCAAAATCCGAGATTTTGAATTAAACGCAGGAACCGTCGTTTTATTATTACGATGGTAATATTAGTCGAACGCATACGCGATGTACGTACATGGCGTGTGGGACGGTGATGTACACAACAAAGGATCGTACCATAACACGACCGAAGGAGTGATACATATTGGCGACATCGGCGCTGCTAGTAAATTCTAATTTTCTTTGCTTTGTCTCCACTTGTTCGACTCAAAATTAAAAGGGGATTTATCTGACAGTAGAAGTTAACATTTTATGACAAAGAAATACTAATCTATTTTGTTATAATATGGCTTTAAGATCAAAATTGATTTTCACAAGTATAAGCCCAGCACGCAGAGCATTGAATAAACTGTACATGTAAAAATATACATGCCTAATTATTCTTAAAAGAATATTGCACTTGACCTGAACCGAACCACTTCAATTCTTGAAAATGTTTTTATCTTTGAACGCCAAGTAATTAGTATAGTGCATTCGAAATCGTTTAAATGATATACTGCGTAGTTCTACAATTTTGGATTAAAAAAACAACATGAGTTTGGCACTTCTACAACCTTAACACATATCGTAAGATTAACCGAGCGCAATATTTGAATATCTTGAAAATAGATGGACATAGCTGTTAAAGAAAAAAAGCTGATTCTTATCCCTCTAAGGGCGAATTTCTCGACGGGTGGCTTAGCAGTTGGCTTGTCTAGCCTCAAGGCTTAAGAGGTCGTAAGACCAGGCTTAACTGAAAAAGCGTTTCCCGAAGCACGGCTACCATAGCCTCGAGGCTTCATTAGCCTGTGGGCCAGGCTTGTAGGATTAGTCCCAGGCTTCGGTAAAATTTGCATTTCTCGAAATCAGTCTTCTGTAGCCGTAGTCTACACAAGCCTGTTAGGCCAGGCTTACAGCGGCCTTTCTTGGCCCTGCCTCAGAGCAGGTCTTAGGTCGTAAGCCTTGGTCTATTTCAATTTACAAATTGTTTAAATTGTAATGCAAAGTTTTTCTTTCATATTTTGACGGTCTTTCAATTAAGATGAGTAAGCAGTGGCGTAACTAGCGGGGAGAGGGGTTCTTGCCCCCTGCTTGCCCCTCAAATGAAAAGGGTAAATTAGGCCTACTTCTGAGAGTTATTAATTAACCTCATAATTGGTCTGTTTAAACTTAAAACCCCAATTTTTAAGGTTAAATAAATTGCATTTATTGCACTTTTGTACCATAGGCCTATGTCACCAGTTTAGCTTAAATATGGCATTTGTAAACTTCTTTTGTCGCCAAAAGGTGCTGCATTCACTATTCTTCAAGACAATTTTTCCAATCCCATCCCCCCAGGTCAAAAGGAAATCTACGCCACTGTTCCGGGGACACATTCCAAGCAGATCCCATAAATCCTCAGACACCCCCCGTGTCGCCCAGTGCGACGAGGGTGTTGACGCGCTTACAAACCCAAACAGCATGAACGATGTCTGAGCTGCCCCTCATTTATTATGTTTGCCCCCTCTTGCCCCCTGAAAATGTCTAGAAAATCAAGACCTATATGATTGCACCTGTCCGTATCCAAGCCTTTAGTTTGATACTCTGACCTTTTCGTAAGTATGTATAATTTCGGAGTGTCTATATTATATCAGGTTGGACATCAATTTAATACAATAGAAGAAGGACAATAACATGCATATAATATTGCTATATCTTCTACTTAAATAATTATAAAATATTGTACCAACAGATAACATCATGTGAGATCTGAGAAGACTATACTGAAAATATCAGCAGTAGACTGATAGCACGTTGGTTGTCAAATAATATCCTTAAATAATGTTTTACTTTTAACAAACATTCGAATGATATGTTTGAAGTGTGAAACAATTTTTGCTTTACTTTTTAGGGGAATCACAGTTTCCTTTCCATTAGGCTTACAGTTTTACCCTTTATGGGATGCAAAGAAAAAATCACGAGTAAAAAGCATAGACGTATCATTCATGCAAGTTGGACTCATAAAAAGTCAAGTGGAAATAAAATAATACATAAAAGACAAAAAAACAGACACAATATTCTTTCATCAAGTTGTGTAGGCCTACGGTATAAGCCCAAGCACAAGACCGCGGGTCTAGGCCGCTAGTCTTTGCACTGGGAACATTGCGATAATGAGACGGCAACCTTTAAAGTACGGTAGACCGTGAAGGACAACAGATTATGCGCATCTACCTCTTCAGCCTATACAATTAAGTCGCTGGTAGAAAGGGACGAGGTTGTCAAGCGTTAAGCCTGCAAGGCCACTAAGACTAGGTTGAATTTGCGTTGAAGAAATCCGGCTAGAGTTAAGACTATGGCTTCGAGAACGGGCTAGGCTTAGTAGCCTCAAGGCCACCTTAAGCCTAAGGCTTACTAAGACTCCTGTCGGGAAACTCGCCCTAAATGACGTCAAAAAGTTGCCTAGGAGATGTTAGGCTTAAACATGAGCTTCAGCATCTAAGCAATTCAACTGCCTTTACGCAATTAAGCCATTTTCAAAATGGCTAAGGTCTATTTTTGTCATTTCTTTCTGTTAATCTCATAATGAGCCATCGTAGCCATAAGCTTTGAGCCATATTATTTTAGTTAAATGGCTATAATAGCTGGGCACAATGTGCTCTGTTAAATGTGGTTACACAATAATTCACATTTGCGGGCGCTTTTTTTAAATTGCGGCCATTTTGAGCCTTCTCCATGGACATTTACCATAAGCTGTATCAAAAATAAATGGTGTCAATCAGTATCTAGTGATTATAGACACGACTACCACACAAACACGCAACATATAGTCCAACTAATTTGTAGATTAATATATTGTTGTCATAACAAGAGGACCTAATGTAAGAAGCAGGTTTTCGAAAAAAACTGATAGATATACCAATCATTTTTATACAGAATATACAGAGAGAAGTGAACCTGCTAAAACAGCTTGTGAACATGCTAAAAACAGCATGTGATGAAAACAGACTGTAACGTTGTGTACTTACGCTTGTTCGGTGTGGAATTCTTTCTTATAAAACGATTCTTGAGCAACACCGTCATTTTCATTCCATCTTTTTCATAGCCAGGGTTAGCTTCTGCTGAAATTACCATTGCTACCAACATAACAACAACCATTACACGAGCCAACATCATGAATATTATTGTAGATACCTACATAAAAAGACAACGTTAACGTTGTTGATTGTTAAGGCATACTGTGAAAAAGGCGGGTAAAGGAAAGCATATAAAATGCCATAAAAATATAAGAGGATCCAACGTTTGACAGCGTTTTGGCTGGTGCGGGTTTTCCATTCAAAACTGACGGGTATACAAATCACTTTTGATACAAAAAATGAACCTGATAAACACAGCATGTGATGCAATCTGTACCGTTTCTTACTGCAATTGTGAAGCTGATCCTGGTTTCGAAGGGCAATTGTGGAATGTCTAGGATGTGCGCTCTTATAAGTTCTTAAAGTCCATATGTTGTTGTTGTTGTTGGTATATAGAACGATATGGGCTCGAAGTGGTCAGTGACAACATGTGAAGTGTGTTGGAGCTTGTGTATCAACGTCTAGGCAGTGTCCTGTACGTAACGACCTTAAATCGGTTTTTTTTAAATATATATAATATATATATATTATTTGGCTTACCTTTAGTGTTTTGGATCCGTCTTGCCTGGTTTCCAACAGGATAATAGACCGGTATTCAGGCAGAATGCGTTTATATAAAACATTTACTCACTTATTATTAAATATATATTGAAATTAATTCTGTTTAATAATAAGCTGTTTAGTAAATACTAAAAGCTAACAATGGTAAAAATACACGTGCACCACTGCGAACTGCTAATTATCAAAAACAATATATCGTATTTATCTTATTGAAGTTATTTTAATTCTCCATTTTGGCTTCTTTGATTCTCACCATTATGTCTTCGAGTTAGCTGTCTTATTTCACTGTTATATCAATTTTTATCTCTCTTAAGGGATCGGATAGCGACGTTTGCACAGTATTTTTGTGGGACTTGACAGATGCTCCGCGATACTATATTTACATGAAACACTAAAACACTGGAGTTCTATTGTTCTATGATATTTTTTCGCTGGATACAAAATATCTCTAAAACCATGCTAAATGTTACTGTTCCAAATGTAACATTTTAACAACTATTAATTCAAAAAGTGACACCAATCATACAGTCAATCATTGTTTGATAATAAGACCTAAAAATTGTTTGATTGGCGTAATCCGACCGACCCTAAAAGTAGTCCCGACTCTAGACTTTTTTTCTTATTTTGTTCCAAAAAAATTAAAAATAATAATAAAAAAATTGAAATTGAAGAAAAAAAGTTCCAAAGCCTTTATCATACGCGATTTGCAGCTTAAAATGTGTGTAATATTTTTTAAATGGCCGACCGACCTACATAAATTTATTTTTTTATATTACGCCAATCAAACAATTTTTTAGGCCTAAACAAACATTTTTGTTTCATTTCATGTGGTATTTCATAGCCAAAATTATTGGAAAATAATACTGATATCCAGAATTTTTGAACACTGCTACAGCCTTAGCTGCGAATCACTTTCACATATAATAGAATGTTCGGTGAATAGGCTATTCCACAAACACCCCAAAGGAGTCACCCATTCAGGTAATCCCATTTGACATTGAAACTTCCTGTGTGGACGATTAAGTCTCCCAAAGGGGAGTATGTATTGATACCGGAGTAGCACCATTGCGTTGGGTACAAACACCCGGGTCGTCATTGACATGTTAAGTCAACTTATGAGCTTTGATTGTAGAAAGGAGTTTATTGAACTATATGCCATTTCCGGTATCAATCTTATCGATCTTCTGTCTCTCCAGTCAACTCAAATCCTCTTCAGAATGTCTAACATCTTCATCTAGCTCACGTTATCAAAAGCTTTCTCATAGTGAACAATGCATTTCGAATATTGAGTTTTAGATTTTTACTCAGGCTGTAATTATACGGTGATATGAAAGTATTCCACCTACGACAGAATAGTATTCCACCTACGACAGAATAGAGCATCACTACCGCCCGCGGTGATAGATATCCGATAATAATTATGTCAGCACAATAGGCCATTATATACTTATGGTTATATACCCTATACTGTGTCCTCTCCGCATAATAGTGTTATGATTGCAGACCAATTCATCTCCACTTTTTAATCCCTTGATTTTTAGTTTCTGAACAAAAGAGAAACCAAAACTTTTGAAATAAGGGATTGTCATGTTCCAGACTTCTCTCGATGCGCATCTTCATCAGTCATCACTCCTTATTGCTTCGTTGGTTCCACGGCCTTGTCAGGAGTCCAAATTGGCTTTTTTCCTCAAATACAATCTCAGGCGGTAGGTATTACGAATCTACGTGATGTATTTAGTGATAAATCGCAAATGCTGTATAGGATTTACCGAAAAGTTGAATTCTTATAGCTCACCACCAGAAGCAAATAATGATTAAGTATTCACATGATGTAACATCGAGGGAAGCAAATAGCATTATTGCAGATTGATGAACAATTTCTTCGAATTAACCCAGGCTGGATTCCACCATTTAACTGGAAAAAGGACCTAGATGCTTGTATCATTATTCTCTATAGGCTTAACCATCTACATGCTGATGTCAACTGGAGTCGGCAACGTACACACATTTGTACAAAATTGTTAACAAAACCAAAGTTATAAATTATGAATGTCCATATTGGGAAAGAGCATGCAAAATGCATAATGATGAATTCAAACATGCCTAGTATTTGGTCATTGGTTCTCGAGATAGCCCTCAATATTGTGGGACGCTCAAAACCGGTATGCTAAAACCTATGGATATACGTAAAGCATTTGAATCAAGCCCTGATGAAACACCCCAAGGCACGCTAATTGTGCAGAAAGCAAGCAAGAAAGCGTTAATTTGTTGAAAGTGTCGGTTATTGCCCTAAAACGCAGTGCAAGACAGAAATACACACGTGGTAGCCTGTTAGACAAGTAGCATTAACTTGAATTTATACGTTCAGTTGTAGGTGACGAGTGATCGCTCACTAAACCCAATAAGAATGTTGCGTCGAAAAATATGATTCATTGATTGGTTAAAACACAATCGCGCATTGCTATAATAATTGAAGTATAAACTTGTTTTATTCCCGATTGACACTGGGTTCAGTGTAAACCTACATGCATGACAGAGTTAAGACTGTCTCCGAGACGTATTTAACGAAGCAACAACTGAATTAATCAGCCTGAAAGACAAACCTACCCGGGAACCTACCGAAGCCTAAAGCCAATACATCAATAAGGCGAATCGGAAGGGAACATGACCCAGCAATCACTAAAAATATCAACACCCAAGAGGAATAGTGTTGGTTCTATAAAGGAACTCCCAAGGCTGGATATAAGGGATGATAATGTTATTGATTTTTCATGGGATGGGGACAATGACCAAACATTCGTTTTGAAATATTATTGACCTTAACTCTAGAATCGCAAACCTATGGTAATATAAATGCAAGTGTTAGTTCCATTGACTTATTCCTGTAATGAATGGTGTATTAATATTAAGAAATACGTTTCAGTTTTTTTAGTTAAATGGCTAAAACTGGACAAATGTGGCTCTTTGCATCCTACTCGCTTAAGGGGATACTACACCCTTGGCCAATATTTTGCCTATTTTTTGTATTTTTCTCAAAAATTATAGCGCATTGGTGACAAGTAAGATATGTATATTATAGGGCAAGGACTACAACTACTGTACTGAAAATTCAGCAACTCAAAGCAAGTAGTTATTGATTTATTGATCAAATATTGGTTTTCCCTCATTTTTGACTGTAACTCCACAACTGTTGTCTGTGCTGAAATAAAATTTCCAGTGCAGTAGTTGTAGTCCTTGCCCCTATAATATACATATCTTACTTGTCCCCAATGCGCTATAATTTTTGAGAAAAATGCAAAATAGGCACAAAATTGGCAGGGTGTAGTACTTTCTATAAAGGAAGAACACATTGCACCTGTTCTATACAATTCGCCACAAATTAGGATTGTTTTGCTCGAGACATTCTGAATTCAATTAAATATTGTGATGATAAGAATGCTACTTGTGGTCCACTTGGGCGCAGACGTCTTGAAAATAGAGAGCAACCTTTATCCATTCATACCAAAATAACTATAAATGGTGTCCATATGTTATTATGACGTCATTTTGTTCGTACGCCCTCAAGAAATAAGGAAAATCCCATTTGTATACAAAGCCAAAATTGTTGCACTACCGTCTCCCTACCCTCTCGGGCTGAGGGTGTCACTTAGGGTAAGGTGGTAGGTTAATTTATGTGTGCAAAGGATGGTCCCACAATTAGCCAAGCCGTGTGGCGGTAAATGTTGGCGTTTTAGTGTGTTGGAAAAAACTTGGATACAATCCCTTTTAGTATATGACGGTTAATAGCCTTCAACATAAAACGTCAAAGTCTTGAGATATTTTCTCAAAATATCAACAGTTATCTGAAGAACAAATGAACCAATGCAAGGCTTGTTTGTACTCATTTTGATGATTTTTTTAAATGTTGATTCCAAATTCTGGAAAAATAGTCAACCCCCGCGTTGAGAGCGATAAATCAAACGGATACGATCAATCATACGCCTTTGTTAAACCACAATCTATTAAAAATTCTTAATTCTACAATAATGAAAACAGAAATAAGAATGCTTTTTTAAGACTTTCTTTATTTTTTTTACATTTCTAATATTATTTTGATGATAATTTATAACATATTATAATAGTACAATCAATGCACTCATCATAAAATTGTGACTCTACCATATTAATTTATTTTACGTATTACCACTATTATATTACTATGTAGTGGACATGCTCCGTACTTTATATTGTATGTACGATGATTATGTGAATAAAATAGAATAGAATTGAATGTTGAAAATCAAAACAACAAAAGAAGGTTACAGCAGTTTAAAGCGCCATGCATTCAACAATAATCACTGCCCAATAAGGCGAGTCGTACCCACTTTGCACAGTCATACAGTTACGTTTATTGGCTGATAAACTATGTATGTATCTAACTAGGTATGAACTATAAATCTAACTTGACATCAGGGAAATGGCAAGTCGCCTTAGGTTAAAGATACGTCAATGATTGAGAACGTAGATTTCAGAAAGGTTAACACAAATATTGATGAAACAATGAAAAACAAATGCCAATGCTATATATTTTAGCCTTTATGTGCTGTTGTAGTGTATGAATTACCTTAGACAGTTAGGCAATTAACCAATTCGTATCATTTTAATGCTCTGTGTGCTAGCCATAGGCTTCAACATAAAAAGTCCAAGTTTTGATATATTTTCTCAAAATATCAAGAGTTATCTCAAGAAGCACTGAACCAATACTAGACTTGTTTGTACTCATTTTAAAGCATTTTTCATGCTGATTCCAAATATGGTCAAGACAATTTACAATTCGGAAATTTTTGAATTTTTAAATATTTTTGAAACTTGTCGTCTGCAGTCGAAATCGAAATGTCAAATGACAACAAGTAAAAGTCTATTCTAACAATTACGAACCCAATATGGGTATTTATAAATGCATCACACAAATTTGTGAGGGATGGTCAATGCATAGATTTCCACGACAGTGGGTCACAAGAATATGGAGGGGGCACAGAATGTATGCCTTTGTATATACAGTAATATCGTAATATAAAGGGTAAAGTAGATTATTGAGGTTGATAACAAGTTGATCATTACCTAGTAAGCTCAACATAAAGTCATTGCCCTTCTTTGACGGGTTGAATGAGGTTATCATAAACATGATAAATATCGCTGTTGCAAACTTAATTTTTAACTATTGAACTATTTACCTATTTAACTGATTAACTATTTAATGATTTATAGAAACTGCTGTTACCAATTTTTTCTCTTAAGCACATCCCTGGAATATTCATGATGAGGGAAAATGTCGCAAGCTATAGATGATAAATGGCCTGCTATAAATTTTAAAATCATAACCCAGCTATATTTGTTTAAATTTACAATAAGGAGGATGGTCCGATTTCATCAATGATATCACCTCCTTGGTTGAATGATATGACCTTTGACCTTGAATCCCAACTCACCACGTGCGGCATTTGGCTATTCTAGTTTAATTCCATACACCCCTTGACTTTAATGACTTAAATCTTCCACGCAGAATGGAATCATCCATCCATGTATCCTCATTTGAAAGTCACAAAGCGTGGGACATGAAGGTCACGTCGTCCATAGGGGGGTGTATGGATTTCAACTGGAATAGCCTATTTAAATCCCTTGTGATCTGGGGCCAAGAATGAGCATGACCAGCGGGTTCTTCGAAACATTTCGGGGATGTGTCTGGCAGACTTTCGGATGCTGACTTTCGTTATACCTACTTTTCGCTGTTTTTGTAACCAAATCAGTGTACCAATTGTTCACAAAAAGCACCTAAATTGGGTGCTTCCGGGGGCACTTTTGCCCAAATGGGCGCATTGGTCTCCACTGAGAACCCACCCATCGATATACCAAAATTGCTGAAAAGACGCCACAAAACCGTGGTACATCCCCACACACCTTCAGCTTTGTTGAGGACGGAGCCAACTTTGTTTAGCGTTAAGCGTTCATACAGGTTTAGCACCATTATGAATATTGACCGGTTTCGAATGATAAGATGATAGTGAGAAATTGGTGGTCACAGTACACCGTACAGTTATTGATAACCACGAATATGTCACTGAAAAATCGTGATGAACTACTACTACTACAGAATTATCATGTAGCACCGGTCATGACTAAAATGTTTCAGTGTGAGTGTGAACGCTTCGATAGCCTGCCAATGTAGCCATATTTCATATTTTGTAGGGATCATAGTATGCGTGTTAATCCCATGAGAACTACCTGCCGACTGGCCAAAATGAAGATTGTGTCCAATTTTGAACCAATCAAGGAGGGTATTAATAAGATCATCTGCAAATGCAAGTTTGACCATAAAAAGTTTAAAGCCTAGTTATAATTGGCAATTGAAATGGGCATTTCAAGTTATCAGCCAATCAGAAATGCTGTTAGATGATCAGTAGAGTCCAGGGGGTTAATGGATTTTTTTGCTTTTTTATATAGACATGATAGCCAAATTGGCAATATAAAACATAATGTATTACAAAGTTTCGCTGTCAACGAAATCAACTCCATTGTGGTCAAATTTAAAAGATTATTTCAGCTTTTAAGTAAATTAAAGAGATTATGCCGCCGTTTCAGTTCATTATTCAAGAAAATTGTCCATGTAAGTGATACCTCAGATTAAAACATCAGTCTGAATATTTGAAGTAATAAATCATTGACTTTGGTTACATTGACGCAAAACGTACAAGCATAATACCTTAACATGTCGTTGAACTGCAAATTAGATATTTTCTTCTGTTGTGAGAACAATTCTCCTCTAAACACGGGCACAAAACAGCGGTCTCATTCACATCGGGATATTCCAGTTGAAATTCATAAACCCACTATGGAAGACGTCACCTTAATCTCTACACAGGGAGTATGAATTTCAAATGGGGTTACCTGAATGGGTGATTCCATTTGAAAAATATACTCCTTGTGTGTGAGATTCAGGTTATGTCTTCCATATTGGGTGTATGGATTTTCAACTGGAATGGCCATTGTGTGAAACGTTAGAAATGTAATTTTTAGAGATTTTATGCATTTAAGGGGTACTACACCCTGTGGTAAATTTAGTGACTATTTTTGCATTTTTCTCAAAAAATAATAACACACTGGTAACAAAAGTTATGTATATTATTGGGGCTAGGGATCCAATTACTACACTGAAATTTCAGTAACTCAAGACAAGCGGTCCAGTGTATATGATAGGAAATGAGGTACATCCTAGCGGTACCTTATTTCTTATCATAAATAACGAACCGCTTGTCTTGGGTCACTGAAATTCCAGTGTAGTAATTGGATTCCTTGCCTATAATACACATAACTTTTGTTACCAGTGTGTATATTAGTTTTGAGAAAATGCAAAATAGACACAATTTATCGAGGGGTGTAGTACCCTTAACAAGAAACTTGCAAGCAACTTTACCTAAGAGCGTGTCACGCATCGGGTTAACTTGATTGTAAATTTGAATGAAACCGATCTTGCTTTGAATGTTTTCGTTCTCTACATTTGCCTACCTCGCGCACTACTTTTCTACTGAGCTCTATCGTTCTTAGACACGAATTATTTGTTTCGTTACTTTCCAAACCCTCAAATCCCAAAATCAAAAGATGCAAATTTAACGATTTAATTTTGCCTGTTACATTGTGTGCTTTATTGATTGGCCCGTGGTGCTTGTGTGCATTACAACGATGCGTTCCCATTTGGAAGCGCATATCTTGGTCTATTCTTGTTCGAGTTTCACGAACAGGGTGTCAAATGAGAAAGCAAAGTTCAATAATTAAATATGTATTTCAGAATAATCCAAAATTATCAGATTGTTGAACAGCAATGATGACTATAACTGACGAGTTTCTTTTTGTGCCTGGTGTATTTTATTCTGTTGCTATTTTCTCTCTTGCGCTCATTATCTGTTGTTCTTTCCCTTTTCTCCTTTCTATGTGATCTTCTCGACGCCCTCCCCGTATTATCATTATGATTAGCATCATCATCACCATGACATAATCATTATCATCATCAATATCATCATCTTTAAAGTTATTGCCATCATCATTACCATTATCATAATCGCCGTCATCTTATTCTGTCATATTCTTCTATATTTTATCCATTGCCAGCATCTTTTATCCACCTAACACTCGTCCATTTTACTAGGTTATCCTAATCAGAAAGTGTGACACAGTATATGCTTGCCATGTCGCGTTTAGCATTGCATATTGAAATCTATCCTAGAAGGAACACATTCAACTCGTTACTAGAGTTACTTCAATTACACCTGTGGATTGTAGTCCAATTTGCAGGATCTCATTTTGCAGGTGGCAATGGACACAATATGGGACGGTCCAACGGATAGCGTACCAGACATTGTCGTGTTCAAGATTGATTTGCTAAACCAAGGCCGGATTAGCTTTAAGGGCCTTAGGCCAGTCTAATATCTAAGGCTCCCTGGCTATCCGGGTCCACCTTATAAAACCCTCATTTTCAAAACACTTTCCAAAAACATTTTGACACTTTCCTTATTTTATTTTATTTGGTATTGTTTTTTATCCTTTCAAATTTGGAGTCCCTCTGGATCTTAGGCCCTTGGCTCAGGCCCATCTGTCCCTGTTATATGTGGTAAATCCAACCCTGGATAAAGTTGTGTCGAACCTCTATTAAATATCTATGCCTCAAATAGTTGCATCAATCAGACACAGTTCTGTAACCCCAATATATTTGTACAATCACAAAATGACCTTTGAACGTCTCGGGTATACAATTTTAGAATCCACAACTTGAGGACCAATTTGTTCCTTAAACTTTGAAAGGCGACCACTTTGGTTCTGTCGTTTCTAACAAACCCGTATGTTCGCGATTGAGCTACTTGCAGTCTGGGCCCAAAATTAGTAGAATCACTGACATAAGGTGATTCTCCATAATTTGCTGCGCACTCCGTGACACCGTAACACTTGATGTACTCAGTAGATGGTGCATGGTCGATAGGTATATGGATGGATCATAAATAGAAAATATGACTCTACCCTGGCCGTGTTGGACTAGTGTATTTGTAGTCGACACAGTACTTGATTGAATTTTGAGATATCGTCGCAGATGGCACTGTCACTTACGACGTTTTTGCGTACTTTCGCGAAGGCATATTGATCAGTAAAATTTGCTCTACTCTCTGTTTAAAACATGCTCGGAACAGTTTGGATGTCCGGTAACACAGTATATTTCCACTCTTTCTTTCTTGAAAAAAATTGAAAATAGGTAGATTATGCAGACAAACATGCTATCTTCTGAAGATAGCAGCATTTGAAAGAATGTTTAAAGACCGAAATTCAACTTGATTATTACCAAATTAGTGGCATTTGCGCAAATTTTCGCACGTTCAGCCAGCGCGCACTTGTTTTAGAAATGAGGGAACCATTTTGTATTCTTTCCCCAGGTACCACAACCCCTCTATACGTCACTGGATATGGCCACATCAACCTATCTGTCAATCTGTTCAAATGTCTGTTCTACGTAAAATAACAAAACCATCCTTTGATTATACACAACACTGTGGATCACAATGGCCTCATCTCAATGGCATAGTTCAATAACCTCAATTAAACAATCATATTGCAAAATTTGACCTCAAGTTGCAGAGTATGAGTTTTTGTACCCAAATTTTCAAAGGTCATTCAATGAATGTACAAATGTATTGGGTTAAAGACCATGAAGACAGTGAAGATAGATGAGAATGTTGTGGATCCTAGTGCACTAGCACGTCGATACACGTCAATTATAATACAGTCCGATACATTGGGTAAATATTTGGAAAGAAATTATGATTGATTCAATTGATTAATACAAATAATTTGATAGGTGAGTATTACATTATTGAGACAATTGAAGGTTGATGGATGGTAATGCGTGGATTTTACATGGAGTTTTCGATCTTTACCGTAACTTGCGTATGCATAGAGTAATGTGATTAGGAGAGATTGTGTCTAGCGCTCCCATAATAAGCATCATTAAAGGAACATTTAGTAATATTTTATGATAGATGTGACAAGGAAAAAAATACTTAAATCAATTGTGTTTTTAAATATAAGGCATAATCTAGATATACAATTGAAGATAATTACTTCACAAGACACAAAAATTATTTTTAAAAACGAGGAAAGAAAAGAAGAAGAAGAAGAATTTAAGAAGAAGAAGAAGAAGAAGGAGAAGGAGAAGGAGAAGAGAAGAAGAAGAAGAAGAAGAAGAAGAAGAAGAAGAAGAAGAAGAAGAAGAAGAAGAAGGAGAAGCAGAAGAAGAAGTAGAAGAAGAAGAAGAAGGATGAAAATAAGAAGGAGAAGAAGAAGAAGAGAAAGAGGAAGAAGAAGAAGAAGAAGAAGATGAGGAGGAGGAAGCAGAAGAAGAAGAAGGAGAAAAAGAAGAAGAAGAAGAAGAAGAGAAGAAGAACTAGATGGCACTGTTGTGCACTATTGTGTCAAGAAGAAGAGGAGGACGAGGATAAATGATAATAAGAATAATTATTTTAAAGGAGAAGTAGTAGTAAAAGAAGAAGAAGAAGAAGAAGAACTAGATGGCACTGTTGTGTTTGAGCAAACACGAATATCTATGCCTGATACACGTCAATTATATAAAGGGTTCACAAGAAATAACTCCCCCCTAAAATTACAAGACATTTCTTTGCATAACTTGACATACATTTAGTTGATTTGAAAAATCCAAAAACCTGTGAATAAAGGAATCATTTTCCTACCTTCCCAAAGTTCTTTCCTTAACAAATCGTTTTGTTTTGGCCAAAAATAATCACATTTTCCAAAATGATGCTTTCAGAAAAAGTTGCACTTTTCCACATCCTATACATTTAATGTACAAAAACATTCTCGATATCAATGTTTTGATTTATTTAATGGTGTTTTTGTTTTCTTAAATTTTTATGTATACGATTACCCAGTCACCCATGCAATCATCTTGCAGTATGAAACAATGACTATTGACATTTTATTTGAAGATTTTATTGAGCCGGTGTTTCAAAAATGGTAATTACAAAACATTTCTTTGCATAACTTAACATTCATTTTGTTGATTTGAAAAATTTAAAAACCTGTGAATAGAGGCATCTTTTTGCTACCCTACCAAAGTTATCTTTCTCAAAATCTTTTTGTTTTGGTCAAAAATAATCAAATTTTTCAAAAATGATGCTTTAAAAAAAAGTTGCGCTTTTCAACATCCCATACATGTAATGTACAAAATTTTCTCGGTATCAATGTTACGATTGATTTAATTGTTTTTTTCTTTCACCTTTTGTCTCTGAACTCTTAGTCACCCATGCAACCATCATGAAGTGCAAAATAATGATTTGTTGAAGCTAATTTTGACATAAATGAGGATGTTGAAAAGTTCAACTTTTTATTAAAAGCATCATTTTTAGAAAACGTGATTATTTTTGGCCAAAACAAAAAGATTTTCAGACGAAAGAACATTGGGAGGGTAGGAAAAACAATTCCTTTATTCACAGGTTTTTAAATTGTTCAAATCCACGAAATGTATGTCAAGTTATGCAAAAAAATGTTTTGTAATTTTAGGGGGGAGTTATTTTTTGTGAACCCTTTAGTTGAGTATTACATTATTGAGACAATTGAAGGTTGATGGATGGTAATGCTGGTATTTTACATGGAGTTTTCGATCTTTACCGTTACTTGCGTATGCACAGAGTAATGTGATTAGGAGAGATTGTGTCTAGCGCTCCCATAATAAGCATCATTAAAGGAACATTTAGTACCATTTTATGACAGATGTGACAAGAAAAAAATACTTAAATCAATTGTGTTTTTAAAAATATAAGGCATAATCTAGAAGAAGAAGAAGGAGAAGAAGAAGAAGAAGAAGAAGAAGAAGAAGAAGAAGAAGAAGAAGAAGAAGAAGAAGAAGAAGAAGAAGAGAAGGAGAAGAAGAGGAGGAGGAGGCAGAAGAAGAAGAAGAAGAAGAAGAGAAGAAGAAGGGCACTTTTGTGCACTATTGTGTCAAGAAAAAGAGGAGGAGGACGAGGATAAATAATAATAATAAGAATTATTTTAAACGAGAAGTAGTAGTAAAAGAAGAAGAAGAAGAAGAAGAACTAGATGGCACTGTTGTGTTTGAGCAAACACAAATATCTATGCCTGATACACGTCAATTATATAGTTGAGTAATACATTATTGAGACAATTGAAGGTTAATGGATGGTAATGCGTGGATTTTACATTTTTTTACATGGTTTTCAATCGATCATCTTTACCGTAACTTGCGTGTGCATAGAGTAATGTGATTGGGAGAGATTGTGTCTAGCGCTGCCATAAAGTATCATTATTAAGGTTATACGATGTATTGTTGGTCGAAGCAGTAGAAAAAAGTAGTTCACATCATCTTGCGAATGGTAGCGAGCTTTAGCAAAATTTTCATTGCTCAATTCATAGCGAGGGTGTAGAAGAATTTAAAACCTCGTATACCCTTAAGGGGACTCGATCTTTTGTGCGTAATTATTGAGGGCCAGGGGATTTACTCTATCATTTAAAAAATTATTTGAAGAAGTTAAAGAGCCCTAAGAATAAAAAACTGTAGTGTAATTCACGCCATACACAATTTCTTTACATGACAAAAATTAATTTTTGTAATCGATCAAAAAACAAACGTTTTATATCAATTTTAAATTTAGCCTGAATCGGTAAATATGGTACCTCTCGCCCTTTTTTAGGTCAAGGCTGTTTTTACCATTATGCAGCGAACCATTGTTGAAGCTATTTCACATACATGTACAAAACATTCTAGAGAAAGAATGAGATCATATACTGTTTAAATATCTTTTGTTGATTTCGAATGATAATGTCATGAAGTCGTAAATTTTAAGGTCACATTCCTAAAACCAAAACAAAACATTGCGACGCAGATATTTCCCGACTTACGCAATTTCATCATCACATCAGTAAAATTTTATGACAGATTTGACAAGAAAAATTACTTAAATAACTTGCAAAATCAATCGTGTTTATGATAATAATTTTATAGGCATAATTTTCTAGATATCCAATTGAAGGTAATTACTGTACAAGACACAATAATTATTTTAAAAAACAAGAAGAAGTAGAAGACGAAGAAGTAGATTGAGTTAGCTTGAAATTCCCTTGGACAAGGAACTCACAGCTAATTTGTCTAGTTGTAACCCGTACGAAACTCGGGGAGCTGATTCTGGTTGCGAAGGTTATTTGTGGAATGTCTAGGGTGTGCGCTCTTAAAGCAGCAAAGTCCCTGAAATGCTATAAAATGGTTTGTGGAATGATGTGGGCCGTAGTGGTCAGCGACAACCTGAAAAGTGTGCTGAAGCTTGTGGATCAACGTCTAGGCGTTGTGCCTGTACGTAGCGCACTATAAATCAAAGAAGAAAAAAGAAAAAAAGTGGAGGATTAAGAAGAAGTTCTACTGACACAACAGCAAAATGCACTGACATGGAACAGCTTCCTGGACCACATTCACAGCCCAATAATTGGCACCCAGCTCAAGAAATCCGTGAGAATGCTTACAAGATCCTTGCACAGTCATGCTAGTGTGGAATAAGACCTGTTTCTTGAAGAAAGTGCCTGAAAAGCAGTGTGTAATTTTGGTTCATCAGGGAAGTAAGATGGACAGGATTTTTAAGATATGACCTTGTAAAAAATTACAAGTTTCTTTTTGAGCTCAGTTTATTATCATCATGCACAAACCTCGGAATGTCAATTTAACCGTCAGATCTTATCTATAATACGCCTGCTTTATTGGGCTATTCCAGATGACATCCATACACCCCTATGGAAAACAAGACCTTCATCTCCCACAAGTGGATTTCAAATGGGAGTCACCCATTCAAGTAACTCATCTGGGACATTTCTTCCATAGGGTGTTTGTTTGTTTGTTTGTTTGTTTGTTTGTTTGTTTGTTTGTTTGTTTGTTTGTTTGTTTGTTTGTTTGTTTAAACGTTTGCACCGTGCGGAGAGACACTTCGGTACTGATGGGACCAATGCTCAAAATAGGCTAAAAGCCTATAAGCATACTAGCCTATGTAGAAAGAAAAGAGAGAAACAGATATGAAGATAAAGTGTTTGCATTTTAACTGGAATAGCCCATTTTCGTACTGTTTTGTCATAATTTACTAAGCCAGTATGGCACCATTTACTGTACACCGAAGAGTGAAGTGTTAAAGTGTACATTATTAATCATAGCCTCTGACACTTCAATGTTGAACTTTAAATGCTAATACTTTGATCCATGCTATATTTATGGTTTAGTTAGAGTATCTGTCGAATATACTTATTGTCATTTTCCTATGACTATCTTTCTGCTATATAACACTCTAAATTTTTTTTTAAACCTCAATATTAAGTAAAAAGGGTACAGCTCAACAAATTGAGTCAAATCTTACTCAACGTTGAATAACCAACTGATGGGTAAATAGTGTCGTAAGGCAAAGTAAATTTAAACAACAATTTGTGGGATAGTCTATGACGACGTGAGTTTATAACAATGCCGGCGGGCAAACTTAACAGTTCCAGGCTTGCCCGACGGCGAACCCGCTAAAAAACGAATGGTTAAAGGAAGGTGACCTAATATATTTGGAAAATCAAATTCTTTAAAACTTACGAATAACATAAAATATCATCCCTTTCAAGCACACATGCAAAAAGAACACGTAAATGTTTTTTGTAAATGTGACTAATTCCTAATGGAATTACCGACATTTATACAGCGTGAAACTGCCTAATTAGTCTCTATTGTGCAATTGTGGTATACCATCTTTGAGACTAATTCGGCAGTTTTTTGATGATTTCTTCGGAAATATACCGATTTGGAACGCCAAATTTCAATATGTTTATGAGAAAAATATGAGCTTTCATCTGATACCAAAATCAGCATTTTGATGAGGTAAAGTGGGGGATGAGATAGTCAATCAGGTTACCCACCTTTAAAGTGAGTATAAGATGACAAAACTTCAGAGTATATTAAAATTTTACCAATATTAAGTAAGCTGTTTTACCCACAAATATTTTAAACAACGTTTTTAGGAGCATAAAATGGTAAAACATCAGAGTGGATTTGAAATCTGCAATGACATTGAAGATGAATATCCCCAGCATTACTGAATGTAGTTCATGCAGGTGTTTCTAAATCTCTATCTACATGATCTATCGAGGCGTTGATACAAGAAGATTCCATCTCAAATAGCTGTCAGGTGTCATATTTTAGATGTGTATACAATATAGAATCCAGAAATTGTCAAATATCAATAGGGCAGCTATTTCAGATATGACCATTTTCAGTAACCCTTCGATATATCCGCGTTAATCATGCATGTGTTATTGAGTATTTAGTGAAATGTCTTCTTGTTTTTCTCTAATTCTGAATTGTTTTAAAAAGAAGTTTTATATTTGATAAAAGATTGCTTCACCCCAAATGCCACCCAAACCGCACACATGCCACCTTTATACATGATATATAGCTGTTCACAACACATTCATTTCAAAATACCTTGCAAAGAGGATCTCTGTTTAAACCAATTGCCCACTCCTTCAAGCACGCGCTCAGTTACGACACCCAGTGTCGTAAGGGCAACGTTTCCGTCGTAAGGGCAACGTTTCCCCCGGCCCTGTGAGAGATCTTGCCCCCTCTTGCACACCCACCAAGGATAATGGCTGCCCTGATATTTAGATTCGTTTGCCTATTATGTAATTATATACAATGTTTACGATCTGTTAACAGAACAAAATTACAACAGCGTGGCCTATGGGAGCTATGTAATACACAAAATCATGCAGAACTCGCAAACGCAAAATCTTTGGGAATAAGTATTTTTCGTGGATATCTACTGAAACACCATAAAAAGAGGATGTTAGAGTCACAAAGTTCTCTTTTAATATATTTTTACATTTTTTATCTTTGACTACAGATTAAACGAATGAAGATGATAGCCACCAAACCACAGACTCATCTATAACATAATCAGAGGGCCAATAATGGATCCCGGCGGAATACTCCTATATTTGGGCAACGGGGATGTATGCAGCCCAGTCGATACCAAACACATCGACTCCGTTGTATGCCGATTACTACGACGTGCCTCATCTGGACCGGCGCCCCCGGAAGAAACCCGTCTTCTACCATGCGATGGTTTTGCCCGTTCCGTTAATATTCAATTAGAAGATGACGAACCAGTCATGCGTATCGTGGATCAAGAAACGGGGTTACCACTCTTATCGTGTAGATGGGAAGGGATTGGACATTGTTCCGTGAGTCCTGCGTGTGATACGTGTTTTTCGATGACCATTGGCTGTGTAGAGGATTTAGACTGGACTTGCTATGTTTTCAAATGCCCCTCTCGTAGGCAGGTGAGTCGAGTAGAAACTTAAAGCCATATTATAACATTTCTGTAAAAATAAATTAGTATTTATTTTCCATAAAATGTTAGCTTTTACTGTCAGATATGTCCCCTTTTAATTTTGAGCCGAACAAGTGTGGTAAAGCATAGAAAATTGGAATTTACTACTAGCGCCCATGCATGTTACTCCCGCGGTTGTAATACGGTACGATCCTCGGGGTGTGTGTGTATATGTGTATCCCGCACGCCGTGTACGTACTGTGCATACGTGTTCGACTAATATTTCCATCGTAATAATAAAACGCCGGTTCCATCGTTTTATTCAAAATCTCGGATTTTGACAAAACCACAACACCTAAAGTCTTGATTTTTGCAGAGTATCTTTATTGACTAAAGTACATTACAATCGTGTAAAAACCAGAATTTAAAAATATTTTGATGGCGCATGGCGTTCTCCTCAGCAAATGTTATAATATGGCTTTAACCCCATAAACGTACTTTTATTCCAGCTTCATTTTGATGTCCACATTTCTTGATCAGATTCTCATTTTGCCATTTGTCCGCGGCTTCATTACCCATTATTAGCACAATGTTAGAAAAGGTTGCCAGAAAACGGTTAAATGTTGGCTATTATTTATAATATAAAGGGTATATAAAGGATATTAAACGTTTTCATAACATTCAAAAACATTTGTTGAAAACCTACTGCAAACTATTCTAACATTGTGTTATTTCTGTGTTGACGACATATTTGGCAAAAGTTGCTTGCAATTATATTTTACATTACACGCATAAATTGTTGTTTTGTAGTGAGATACCCATTTCTTTATACCTATCACCTGTTTTTTTGTATTATCATGCGAATTGCCTCGTGGTACCGTACGGACGGCAGAATTTTATTTACATAAAGGACGAGTGACGTAGCATTCGATGGGGTCTATAGATATAAATACAACCGAAAACCTAATTGTCCCCTTAGACAATAACAAACAAAATGTGCATCAAATGTTAAAACTGAAATACCGAAAAGAAACCCAGGGAGGGCGAGTTAGTGTAGTGGTCTTCTCACTCACTTCTCACCGCTGTGGCCGGGGTTCGATTCCCCACGGTGCCACATGTGAGTTTGGTTGCCGATCCATGCTCGTCCTCGCAGGTTTTTCTCCGGGTGCTCCGGTTTTCCTCCTGCATCTAAAATCGGACCTCTTCCCATATCCCTGTCCCGTCATATCCGGATGGCATCCCTTGAATTTAGTCGCCTCTGAGCACTATTGGGCTTAGCCTGGCTTCGGCCGAATGTTATAAATAAATAAATAAATAAATTTCAAGCTATTTCAGTTCTGCAAATTGTGATACCTCAATGCATAACGACTCCTAGTCCTTGAACATGTTGAATGAAAAAAGATAGCGATTCAAAAGTTACACTAAACAGCTGCTCATATGTTGTGGCAGACTCAGACGCAAAAACGATTGTCACCTTTATTTGGTTTCTAGCATACTCAATCCTATTGGTCAACGAATAGCCGCTTGCGACTCGAGTATAAAATATCATTATTAAGTAGACTCTTGAACAAATAGTACTATTTTGTGACTATTTTAAAAGCGGATATGCGGATGAGGGACTATTTGTTTCCGTTTCAAATATAACATACATTGTTTTGTTTCCACAACACACACACTCATTTCCCGATACTTTATTAGTTTTACAATCACCATGGAGTGCAAATACCACAAAAAATCCTCAAGAGAATACATTATTTAATTTATATTCTTTTTATAGTAGTTAATCATTACTCATTGGCGAAACACTGCATTCTATATTGGCCCTATGGACGAAACCAGAGCAAGTCAATTGTTTTTAAAAATGTTAAACCATAAAATGTATACTCTTTTCAACACTAACTGTAAAATAACAGGCATATTCTTTTTTGCACAAGGGAACGACGGTTTAAGTTCTCTCCCAGGGACGGAGTAATCTCACGGTTCATTTCTATAAATGAGCCATTAGGAGAATGAAAGCTTGTATTAATCTTTACATACACACCAATTAAATCCAGATTGTTTCCTGAGGCTAAAAAGTATAAGATAATAGGAGATAGGAGCTGGGACCTCATGTAAAGCCAAGTACTATCATTGAGGTTGCTCCATCTGTCACGTGCGACATAGATATGAAATGTCCCAGGCTCGTGTTGGGTATTAATAATGATAAAACATTGCGGCATTTAATATGTGGGTCGTATATAGCGTCTGGACATTTCAATTTAGCGTTCAATTTAATGAAGGAAACCTATTTAGGCTATAGAGTCACGATTTGTTGACAAGTAGCCGGTTTAAGGTTACACTTAAAACCTTTTTGACAGTTATTGACAGTTATTGACATGTCCTATGAAAAATTAAGAATCTGTATAAAAACCATTACTTGCAGATTCTGTAAATCTTCTGATCCCTATGTTTGATTATATTTTGATACGTACAATATCAAAATTCACAAGACCTTTTGAGTTGAAGTGTGTTTTATGCCTTTCGACAGAGCCTCACCAATAAGAACCATTTGTTACTTTAAACACTGCTTATTGCTTATTTGAATTTGCAAATATAATCCTTTTAGAAACCTCAGTGATAGAACATAACTTGTGACCTGCTACCACGAATGAGCGTAAAGTCGCAAGTTGGTAGTTTCGAGACGTCCTGGCTGCTACGTTGATGTTCTTTGTTTCAAACGCACCTGTTCAAGCTAATGGTGCTTTGTGAATGGGTGCACAATGGGACATTCACGAAGGACATACTACTGGTTTGTACAGGTACGCAGCAAACAAAGAACATCAACTCAGCAGCCAGGATGTCTCGAAACTACCAACTTGCGACTTTATTCTCATTTCGTGGTAGCAGGTCACATTTTGACGTTAAGTCGGTCGGATTTGCCGTCTGGACATTTAGCATTCAATTTAAATTTGATTAGTGAACACAATGATGTTGGTTGTTGACAAGGTGATAAAGTGAGGCGATAATGTTGACACTGTTGATTTTTACAGTAATTGTTTGTTTGTTTGTTTTTGTTGTTGATATTGTTGCAGGCAAATGTAACTTAACCTGCATTTTCCCCCCTTAATTTATATTTCCCTTCCCTTCTTTTTTGGATTTGGTGGGGCGGTCTTAGAGGTGCCTGGCACCTGTTCGCTCCAGCCATTCACTGGACTTTTTAAAACAAATATTGTTCCTTTCATAATATTGTGTAATTTTTGATGTAACTTATGTGCAATATTATATATTTTTGTGTAATTCTGTGCCAGTGATAAAGTGTAATAAATAAATAAATAAATATTCTTGCCGCAAAACTTTGCGTTTTAATAATGAAGCTTGTATATTATGTTGTCGCTGATAGTAAGACACAACATGTTTTTTGGTCCTATAGCGCTATCGGTGCCCGAAGAGGTGCCGATGGCACTTTTTATCGTACCCTGTACATTTGCACAGTGCATTCGTTTTTTATTTAAATGAAAAACAATAACACTATGCAACTGTTAATTATTATGCTCGATACAATTTATTATTTCTCCAGGGAGTGATGTTAAGAGTCATCGGTACCTAACCGGGCACCGATAGTTCTAGGACCAAATTGGATATGGTGCCTAACTTACTTTACTTCCAAGTGAACTGATTTTGTATCATTTGGTCACTTTAAAGTGTGTGGTCAAATTGCACATCATATCACCCGAACATTCCTTTTCCAGGTTTTAGAGTTAAGGGGATCTACACTGATATGCTTGGCATTTTTGGGCTTTAATTTGCTTTCTGTTTGCAAGTAATCATAGGGAAAAACGGAAAACGACCCATTGTTTAATTTTCCCTTTACAGAGGGATGTGCTGGGACAAGGTTGTCCACAACAAGCAACGTCATATTTCTTCGTTTTCGATTTATTTCTTTACGTGCATTTTAATAACTATCCATTTTCAAATGTTCACGATATGCCGTGGAACTTTCTTGTAATTTATACACTTTAGATAATGGGCCGCTGCAAACCTTACATGTGAAGTGGTTAAAGAGGCAAGAACGTTCAATCCCTTGACAATATTTTGCATATCGTCAAACAACCAACACAGTTCCTTTTCAAGTTCGCTTAGCTGGGTCAAACCACTTTAACAACTTAGAGATGAGCATGAAGAAGCGCTAAAGATAACATTCCTATCCGATAACATGTAGGCTGAAGTCCTTCAATTATTTAATATGGCAGCGTACGTCTGTTATGGTATGCGTATTATAAGCAATTATATGCGCAGACGACACTGAGGTCAGATGCAGGTCTTAAAATGTAATATTTTTTATGTCAAATTTGTTGATTATATGAATATGTTTCAATATTAGAATCAAGCAACATTTAAATATAACATTTCCAGTATTGCTTCGGTCGGTATTATAGCGTTTTTGTGATATTTCTTTTTTAATTTTAACAAAATGTAAGAACACTTTCGTAATATAATTTCTACATGCTCGAACTTGAAAAGTTCGAGACGCGTAGATTAATCTGTTATCTTTTGCTCTTTTCGTGCATATTCCAGGCACGCAGACTTGTAGAGAGCGTCAAGTACAGGATGGACAACCCTGATGAAGACGGTGATGGTAATGCCCGAAGAAGTAGCCTCCAAGCTGGCAATGACCTCATCAACCCAGGCAATAGTCTTAAAAGAACAAGCAGTCTTTCACCTAGACCGCGCCCTGGGCATGAGATTCGTCGCCATCCCTCCGATCGCCTTAGTCCTGTACCAGCTACTCGCAGATTGTCTTTTCGGCGAAATCGTGATGATTCGCGTAGGCTTAAAAGTTTACCGTGTATTGCCGCGTTGAGTATCAATATGTCGTTGTTAGTTCGCCAGTTTCAGTCTATTAGTGGAGACGCCAAGAGTGATGCTGATTTGTTGAAGCTTGCCCTCGAAAGCAACGATGTTAACACTGTATCACGGGTACTCGATGCGCATTATGATCTTTTCAATGTGGATTATAACATGACCACTTCCATTGACGGAGAGCCGAATAGGACACGCAAGATTAGTGATAGTTTAACAGTTCAAGTTTTATTGAACCAAAGTAAAGCCCTGATTGGTCAGCTTGAAAAAGGAGTTGATGTAGAGGAAGCGGAAGAGGAACGCAAAACTGCACCCAATGTATATCACAACGCTCTTCATCTTGCTGTTCTCAATGGAGCATCAGATGTAGTACGGTTGTTACTCAAATGTGGAGTGGATCCTAATAGCGAAGGGATTGAAACCGCAGATAGGTACCGTAAATTCAGCGGAAGCAGTGACGGTAGCGAATCGCGTGGAGGCGGTGGGAAAAATGCCGCTTCGCCAGAACATCGTGAGCGCCTCTCTTCTAGTACGATACGGGAATATTTTGGCAAACCAGTGTTGTTCTTAGCTGTTCGAATGGGAAATTCCATGGTGATTAAGATGTTATTAAATTATGGTGCTAGTGTTGATGGTAAGGATGTTGATGGAAGGACTGCCCTTCATATAGCAGCTAGTGCACTTAATGATAGATGGGAATGCGCGGTGCAATTGATTGAATTTGGAGCTAAGATCCTGGACGCTGATGACGACGGTCGCCGCCCGGTAGACAGCGCCCCTGGTCTTGCTTTGCTGCAACTACGGGTAGTACAAGACACATTAGAAGTGTTTAATCCACGATTCTCTCGAGGTGGAGAGAGTCCACGCAGGAGAAGTTCAGGAAGAGATAGCAGAAAGTTGTCTCTAGGATTACTGGCAATACCTCGATTGGTTGCTCGTGTTACACGCTCGCGTTCCCCTGCTAACAAGGAACGCTCTAATACAGTATGTTATATCCCAAGTGCTCAAACCACTATCGCGGAAGGCTATGAAGACGGCCCTCCTCCGCATGATTCCTTCTATGATAAACGAGTCAGGAAGACTAGTCTTTGGGGATGGTTTGATCGACGCAGGAAATCACGAGATGAGTTCAAGCACGTGGAGGATCAGTGCGAGAGTAATTCTAGTTCTTCCAGGACTCTGGGTCCTCCGCAAGGCCTGCAGCCACAACAGCAGATGGTACCACAGGAGATACTGGTTAATGGGGAGAACATAGAGAATAGCACTGTAAATGTGCAGGAAGAAGGTAAGTCAACCTAAAATAAATACCATTACTTATTCGGTTCTTCTGTTTCTTAATTAAGTTATTCTTGCTCTTCATCTTCTTCATGTCCTACTACTTTTCATCTTGATTCATCTTCTTACTGTTGTTCAATTTTGCTCGTCTCTTCTTCTTGTCTTGTTTTTCATATTCTTATTATTCTCCTTCTTCTTGTATCTCGTTTTTGTCCTTGTTCTTTACTTCTTCTTCTTCTTCTTGTTTATCTTCTTCTTCTTCTTCTTGTCGTTCTTCTTCTCGTTCTTAATTCTTTTTCTTAATTCTTTTTCTTCGACTCTTCGTCTTCTACTACTTGTTATTTGGGAGTTTCCGATTTCCACGATGGATGGATCGAACACCAAACGATGTCGTCGTCGACTTTGCAATGCGTAGTCGTCCAAATTCTACAACACGCGAAGAGTCTGACATCCGTCGTGGCGATGACGACAACGTTTGGTGTTTTACCGTCGCAGAACCATCCGTCGTGGAAATCGAAAACTCCATATACTATTAACACACTACGTACAACTTACAACAGTACTACTTGCCTCTGCTTACTCATTCGTCTGGAACTAAAAAAAACATTCGTGGCAAATTTTTGTTGTCGGAATGTCCAATATTTGAAAAGTCTACCGTGTTATTTACTTGCACTTGAAGTAACATTGATAAACATCATCTTGTGCGCTAAAACGTCTCAAAAGTTGAGAAAAATCCACAACATGAAGATAAAAATAAGAATTAATTGTTTAAGAGACGTTCTTAACATTTTCATAAGGAGTCACGTTCCTCTATTAATAATTCTTGCGTGAGTGATTTTGAAGACATTGACGTCTGGAGAGTCTCTATTGTATCGTCCGTACACTCTAAATTTTGCAAAGGATAATGTAGTTGTGACAAATGGTTGAACCGACTGTTGCACTGTCTTGATGCTACGTACTTTGAATAAACCTGTGTATATATAGTGCCTATATTTAGAGAATAAATGATAGGATTTTGTCTTTTGCCTATCAATATCGTGTCATAATGGATGGGCTGGCCAATATTTTGAGTAGTGGATGCCGGCGCAGCCGTATCCACTACGATAAAAATATTGGCCAGCCCATCCATTATGACACGATATTGATAGGCAAAAGACAAAATCTATCTTTATTCTCATTCTTATTCAGTTTTAATGTAATTTTTGCGAGAAAAACTGCCTTTTTTTAGAAAAAAAATAAAGTTACTTTTGTGAGGACATCCCCGTTGTTTTAAATGAACGAAACCATCACAAACATCTAAGCCGCCGAATCGCGTTTTTGTTCTCGCACGTGTATTACGCGAACGCATTATCGCGCGATCATTGAGGAGCAACAAGCGTGCCGCCGTTGCGTGGCGGCGCGCGCCCTGACAAATATCACTATCAACTATTGTGAGATATTATACACCAGAAAACCAATCAAATTACGTGAATTCTTTACAAGACGCACTCATTGAATAAGAATACAATATAAATCCAATAAAGCAGCCATAGGTGTCAATTGTCTTTTGGAAAAAGTCTCGTAATTGGTCAAAGTAATTTCTTGGCCATTTATACTGCACTAACACATAATTGTATGTGTTAGTGCACTTTGTCCAGAAAATACATGGTGTAATTTGTATAATTTGGCCATTTAATGGTAATTATATCATATAAGCACTGCGTGTACACATGTTTATTCAAAGTACGCAGCATCAAGAGAGTGCAACAAACGGTTCAACTATTGGTTCACAGCTACATTAACCGTTGTAAAATTTAGAGTGTAGATTGCTAATAAGGGCAGAAAAATTACGAATGAACTATTCCATTTAAAACCCACACTCCCTGTGGAAGATGTTTGGAATATCTTCCACATGGAGTGTGAATTCCAAATGGAATGTGCTTACTAAGCAGCTCGATTTGAATTTCATATAATTATACATGCTCTGAGAAAGATTTAACCTGTATCTACCACAGAGGGAGGATGCATGAGCTTCAAATAGAGTTGATTAATGTGCTAATTCATTTGAAATTCATACCTTCACTATGGAAATATTTCCAACATCTTCCACAGGGGGTAGTAATATAGTAATAGAAGAGGGTCCTGGATCCTCCCTTAAGACCAATAGAATATCTTTTACGATTGATTTGATTAACATGATTAAGCACGACAATGAGCTTTATATACGTCTAAAACAGTTATTTGGGAAACACTGAAATCTATATAGAAAGCGGTCATAAATTAGCTTACTTAAAGGGAAAGGTTAACACATGGTTCTTAAAAGTTCTTAAAAGGGCAGTTGGTCATAATGTCACCGTGGATGACTCACCTTTTGTACGCTCGATCGAAGAAAGTAACAAATGGCTTCGGCTAATCGTGCGACCATCCTATGCGCCCGAGCGAAAGCTAAAATTCAACCTTAACTTGGCATTAATAATAGGATATGAGATTGGTTATGTTGCTCTCATATAAAATATTTCAAATGGTATGCATATCATTGCGGAAATTGTATCGAGGGTTTCCCAACTTGCCAGGTCAATAATAACGTGAAGTTGAGAATTTGGCGCGTGAATTTGGTCGTGAATTATCACTCTCAAGTGTAATGTGGCACGATTGTTTGTGAAAAATCTCATTTGCATATTTAATTGGCGGCCATCTTGGATTTTAGGTGTCGGGTTTCAAAATAGAACCGGAACGCAACCGTAAATGCTAGAGATGTAATTTTTTTTTTAAAGGCAGCAAAAAAAAAAAAAGTATAAGAGCAGATTTTTTATAAAATGCTTAATTTTTTGGAAAAAAAAGTCCAACACCTGATAAAAATAAAAATGTGACGGTGCATCAAAACAAAAACAAAATTCAAAAATCTACTCTCATACTTTTTTTACAAATAACAAAACACACATTCTGTGAAAATTTCATTCAAATCCGTCGTAAAATGGCTTCCCGGTTCTATTTTAAAGGCTCAAAAATGCAAAAATGAGGAAAATCCTAGAAACATCTAGAAACACATTTTTAATTTTTTTATGCAAATTAGATGGCAATTTATTACATCCAACATGTAAAAGATTTATTACAATTTGTTGTGAAGATAACATGATAATAGCTTATTTGCTTTATGAGATACAGAATTTTGACTATAGAAATGTTATATATCGCCACTTGAAAAACAATTAAATACATAATAAATATCACAGAGGGAGGTTAGGTTGAGTTTCAAATAGAGTTGGTTGCTGTTCTAATTACATTTGAAATAGAATATCGCGCTTACTATTGATATTTATGTATTATTTTATTTATTTATTTAGACTTCATCACTGGTACATATAAATGCATTGATTTTCGACAATAAGCTCAAATAACGTATAATATCAGCAATTTCTGAAGCAGTTATTTGGGAAACCCTGAAATTGATAGAAATTTTAAATTAGCTTACTTACAGGAAATGTATACAGTTTGTCCACTCTGAAGTACAAAGTGACAACGCGCGCGTATACATCGCGTTAAGGGTACATACCACAAAAACATCCGCCATAGAGATTGCGTGTAAAGTAGGGGTCACGTTTTTGGCCATAAGTCAAGTTACGTCTTACTTTGAAATATGAGAGTTATATATTTGTAATCGGAAGAAAATTCTGCATAACATATCTGAAAATGACACCATATTTTAGGTCTACTTTTTGAGAAAATTACTTCTGTTTGAAGAGGTCGCAATTTCGCGGGTTTACATCCGCCTCATAATCGTGTTTTGACCCCGTGTATTCATGCGCACTTTAAACATGAATATTAAATAAATTTTCCAGTTTTTGTTTTCAATTTGGCAAGGGAACATTCAAACGGTCCCCTAAAATACGATTTTGAACATTAAATTCGATAATATCGTACCAATATGTCGCAATTATTGTGCAAATTTGGCACTATAGTCGTGATAAACTTTTACCGGAAACCGCTTCACATGCGGATTTAGTGGTATGAACCCTTGAAGAGCACAACCTTTGGAGTTAGGAGGTTATATTCTATTTAATGATAAAGTAGAACTATTTCTGAGTATTTTGCTTTTTATTCTATGAAAATTGACCCCGTAGTTGTCTAGATATGATTGAAAACGCAAACAAGGTGAAATACGCAGTTTCCGGTTTTTGCTGATTTTTCGCTTAAGAGGCGCGTTTCAAATTCTGCGTATAATAGTATGCGTATACACGCGTGTAAAATAAATGTAGGGGCTATTAAAAAACGTTTATATGTAAACGAAGTCACTAATCGATGCGGGTTCATGCCATGAAACTATAGATAAGACTTTAATACATGTTGTTTCGTGTCTTTTAATATAAATTTAATATAAATTTTGTGTTTAATTCACCATTTTGTGATATGCGCTCTCTATTACTTTGAGCGCGGCTTGCAGTGTGTGTAGCGCATTTAGGCCTAATTATACGCAAAATCTCAACATATTTAATGTGGTTTCGTCGGCAACGGTATACAAACACATCTGGACCAACATTGAACAATTTCTGTAATAGAGAAATAAAGTCACGATCATTAAATACTAGTGCTAGTTTAAGATTATATAGGTGGGGTGGGAGGGTGGGTTCGGTCATGGTGCACAAAACTGAGCGGTATCGTAGAAAACGGGTGTTAAAACCGCCGCAAGGCGAAACATACTATTCTCTACAGAAAATAATCCGTCGACACGGCACAGATGTTCTGATGATGAGCATGGTAAGTAGGATTTATGCGTTGTATAATAGTCTAATAACTTTATTTGCAACTGTTACTGATCCGTTTATGTCTTTGTTTCTTACACCTGTTTTGCTCAATTATCTATAGGCCTATGTTGGCCTATAAACACCCCGGTATAAACAAAAGCGAACCCCACAACTATTAAAACATGCACTTCATTTAATTTCTTTACTTTTTCTACACGCATGTTCAATGAATGATAACATTGGCATTCTCATGTATATATTATTCTTCACCACCACCGTTCATCATGCAAGTTACGTAAGTTTTGTTTTTGTTATGTTTATATTCCATCTAGACAAGCAAGCTAGTGATGAAACATGCCAAGAAAAAGAAAAGGAACAACCGCCCGTATATGTACGAATGCCACAACATTTAGCCGACCTTGCTTCGGAAATTCACAGTCCCATTCTCGCAGGGAGACTACGCCCTATTGGAGATGACATTTTGGACACTAACACTGATGATGACGATTCGCCGCCTGGAGAATCGAATTTGTCTGGTAATTTCATTGTCAACATGACCTTGACTGAGGAAAATTTTAATGCTGCTGTCCGAAATCACCTGTATCTGCATCCCTACTGCAAAGGATCAGTAACAATAAACTCAGCTAAAACCATCAAACATGGATTTGGAATTGCTGCAGTAATGCACTGTTCCACTTGCAAGTTTGAAACAGAGCGATTTAAATTTTACGAAGAAGGGGAGAAAGTAGGCCGCGGCCGCAGACCGGCCAAAATTAATACACAGATGTCGGTTGCTCTGACGAAACACCCCATCGGTGTGTCGACTTTAGTAGAACTTTTGTCAGCATGCGACATTTCCACACCGTCTACGCAAAGTTTACAGAGGGCTGTGAACAGAGCCGCTGATGCATTTGTCAAAATCAACCGAGAACAATTGCAATTTAACAGAGAACTTGTCTTGAATGAAAATGAATCGCGCACAGGAAAAACATCACCTATAAAAATTCAATGCGACGCCGCATACAACAACTCCCCGAAGGGTCGATCATTTTCCCAACCCGGGACACAAGCATACTGTCCAGTTTTTTGTTCTGAAAGCGGACTTGCCAAAGTCCCTGTTTCTGTCGCAACAGCCAGCAAATTATGTTCGTGTCGTCAATCTTCACGTGGCAGAAAAGTACATTCAGAAAATTGCCAGCGTGATTTCCAAGTCACCAAGCCTATCTCGAATGCAGAACTCACGATGGGTGTAAAATGTGGAGAAGAGCTCGCAGAATCTAATTTCATTGCCGGTGATGTGGTAACCGACGGCGTAGGGCCGGGTCAGTTATATAAAGGTATAAACCAGGCTATGACGTCAAAAGGTTATGATTCGTGTAAAAACCAGGATTGTTCAAAACACATCTCATCTACTTTACGAAGAAACCTGCGTAAGATTACACTTGATTCCGTTTATGTAAATGACAAGGCAGTCTTGAGAAATAAAAAACAAGATCGCCTTTTAGACTTCATTTCAAGAAGATGCAGGTGGGAGTTTAGAGCCATGCACAAAAAGTACCACAAAAATATCAATGTTTTCAAATCAAAGTGCCTCCAGGCCAAATCTGGAATTATTGCTTGCGTTCAAGGCAACAGGGAATTGTGTATACAAAACTGCCATGCATGCTATCTGCACCGTAAGAACCGACCAACTAGGACCCCGAGGTGTTTGCCAGATGCACAATATGTACATTTTTCACAGGCAGATCAACAGAAATTATTAGGCTGTATGGAGAAAAAATTAGGCAGTCAAGCGGTAGACAATCAGCGAAACAATTTAACTACAAATCGATGTGAGTCATCGCATCGCACTACGCAACGAAGCGTACCAAAAACTAGGACATTTGTAAGAACTTTTAAAGGACGTGTACACAGTGCAATGCACTCCATGTCATTGGGACATATCAGATCAATAATCGAAGCAAATAAGAAATTAGGAGTAGAAAACAACATTAGGTCCTGGGCTTTCCGCACACTAAAGAGACTTTACAAACAAGATTGTTATCAAAAGCGTCGAAACGCCAGTGCGAGTTACAAGAAACGGAAATCGAAGAAGAAAATATATATTGAAAGAGAAAAGGCGTGTTCAGAGGACTTCGGGCACGTTTCTGGATGTTCGAACCCCGAGGTTGAACAGGAGCATAATTACTTCGTTTCCCCGACCACTTAAACAATTATTTCCGTTAGACCTATTCAGATTTCTTAAAAAATTATAAATAATTTACTGATATGTTAAATGTAGGCCTACATAAACGGAATCAAGTAAATAAAGCTAATCGCACAATAAATGAAATAAAGAAGTGAATGAATGAAAAAAGAAAGAAAGAAAGAAAGAAATGACAAATGTATATGAATATGACAGTTGTGTGGATTATTAACGTGTAGAATTTTACTTTTGTGCATTGAGCATGTTAAGCTTAAAACAGAAGAGTATGTGAAACAGAATAATATAACTTACCTGTCAGTCCCGATGAAGCTTATAAACAAACCGTCATGAGTGTCTGGATCACGCCTGGGTCTAGGCATATAGCCTACATCCTTGTCCGAATCCCGGATCTGAATGGGAACAAGTAAAGAAAGGGCGTGAATAACGGTTAAGTTTAGGGAATTAGGGTTAAGTTTAGGCCCTTTAGGATTACGTTTTGGAATTAGGGTTAGGTTTAGGCCCTCTAGGCCGGGTTACGTTTTGGAATTAGGGTTAGGTTTAGGCCCGGGGTTTAGGCCCTCTAGGGTTACGTTTTGGAATTAGGGTTAGGTTTAGGCCCTTTAGGGCTACGTTTTGGAATTAGGGTTAGGTTTAGGCCCAATTAGGGTTACGTTTTGGAATTAGGGTTAGGTTTAGGCCCAATTAGGGTTACGTTTTGGAATTAGGTTTAGGGTTAGGTTTAGGCCCTTTAGGGTTACGTTTTGGAATTAGGGTTAGGTTTAGGCCCAATTAGGGTTACGTTTTGGAATTAGGGTTAGGTTTAGGCCCTTTAGGGTTACGTTTTGGAATTAGAGTTAGGTTTAGGCCCTTTAGGGTTACGTTTTGGAATTAGGGTTAGGTTTAGGTCCTCACAGGGTCATGTTTTAGAATTAGGGTCAAGTTTAGGCCCTTTAGGGTTACGTTTTTGAATTAGGGTTAGAGCCAGGCATATGATGCGTTAATGCCGGTTAGGACTTAGGTAGGCTTGGGTTCTGCAATAATTTAGACTCTAGTTTCATTAAAAAATAAACATTGACAAAGTCATCTCTCTTCTTGTGATTTGTTGGCCCTGAAAAGGGCCGTTTTTTTTGTGATTTGTTGGCCCTGAAAAGGGCCGTTTTGGAATCATCAGATCAGTCAAAAATGCATGCCGGTTGCCCACTATGCTGTCCACAACATCCGTCAGTAGCACTACAATGAGCTCGACCCCTGTTGACGAAACCTGGTTCTAGGTTCAGGTGTTTCTTCTCTACGCAATTCCTCTTGTGACACAGATGAGAAATGTGCCAATCACTCATTCCTCCGCCTGGCAAAAGACATAAATTCCCAGTGCGACAAATGTGTATCGCTCGAGCAAGCACAACCGATTTAGAATGGCACCCAGGAATCGTCAGCTTGACTAAAATATAGCCCCTGCTGTTGTCAGAAGCTTGTCTGCCATCTTTTCCTGGCCGAGGTTGAAAGACAAAATGTGTATCAACTCGACTACACCGCGCCTCTAATGTCCTCAACCGATCATGCAAATACTCGAGCTGCATAGCAGACATCTTGAAATCTGGAAAGTGAAACTTTTTGACCCCGTTCTTGACCCGAACATTTGCATACATACCACAGAAATTTATTCGCTGCTTATCATGTTAATGTTGTTACTTGAAACCCAGTTCGGTCATGAATCAACAAACAAAAATCCCCCAATACCCGGTCAGACTCAATAATTTATAAGCTTACCTTTTATAAATGAAAAAAGTCCGAGATTTCCACTAGCATATCCGCATATTTAGCCCGTAATTCACAGGAAAAACGTCACCAAAATATCACTCGGATCAAGCCTTTAGCTTTTGCTTGTATCCTGCTACTTTTCTCGCGTGTATTAACACGGGAAAAAGACGCACGGAACCATCCCCTTAAAGGGTACATACCACAAAAACATCCGCCATAGAGATTGCGTGTAAAGTAGGGGTCACGTTTTTGGCCATAAGTCAAGTTACGTCTTACTTTGAAATATGAGAGTTATATATTTGTAATCGGAAGAAAATTCTGCATAACATATCTGAAAATGACACCATATTTTAGGTCTACTTTTTGAGAAAATTACTTCTGTTTGAAGAGGTCGCAATTTCGCGGGTTTACATCCGCCTCATAATCGTGTTTTGACCCCGTGTATTCATGCGCACTTTAAACATGAATATTAAATAAATTTTCCAGTTTTGTTTTCAATTTGGCAAGGAACATTCAAACGGTCCCCTAAAATACGATTTTGAACATTAAATTCGATAATATCGTACCAATATGTCGCAATTATTGTGCAAATTTGGCACTATAGTCGTGATAAACTTTTACCGGAAACCGCTTCACATGCGGATTTAGTGGTATGAACCCTTAACAGTGCGTAGTGCTGCGTCTCTGCTGCAGGTTAGTCTCCACAGCAGCCAGTTTGGTTCCGCTCCCTCCACACAAACAGTCTGCCAATGGTCACGAACTGGTCCCTTTTTGATTCGCTAACGGTTTTCTGCCGACGTCATCCAGCTTGACGTCAAACAAAGCTTTCAATTGGTCGATCGGCTAGACGGCTACTTTATTATTCATGAGCAAGTTTGACCCGCCATCTCGCCAGCTAGACTGAGGTCAATCAATTTCCCGTATGTACAGCTCTACGGCTACTTACGTGTAGCCAATCAGAAACGGCGTTATAAGTGGCAATTGGCAGACTGTTTGTGTGGAGGGAGCGTAACCAAACTGGCTGCGGAGGAGACTATGCTGCAGGTATGCGTGCCTTCAAAGTCGGCACAATGTGTGCGCCCGCGTCGGTACTTTGTACTTCAGAGAAGACTGACTGTAATTATAAGGTTCTTGAATGGGCAATTGGTCATAATGACACCGTCGAGGACTCATCGTTTTGTCCGCTCGATCGAAGAAAGTAACAAACGGCTTCGTCTAATTGTGTCACCATCATCTGCGGACCAGATGAGCCTTAACTTGGCATTAACATGAGTATGAGGTTTTGTTTTGTTGCTCTTTTACAAATATTTCAAATGATATTGTGCATATTGAGGACATTGTATCAAGGATTTCCCAACTTGCCAGGACTTCTTAATATTAAAGAGAATTTAGTCGAATTATTTGTATCCAAATTCAAACTAGAAATCCCTTTAAAGTGTATATGTGGCACAATTGTTTGCAGACATCGCATGAAAGGACAGCAATTCTAGATTGCTCATCCAATTTGGTTTATTAATCCACAAAGAAAAGGAGCAATGTTAAGGCGAGTTTGATGGCAGTTTAACCATTTAACTAAAACACCACAGTGTAATTATCAATATTAGTACATTGGTTTTATATTAAATGAGTGAAAGAAGAAAATGATCGCACTTATGTTTCATGAGTTAAAGCCACACATTGGAATTCACTGTTTCTCAGGAAAACGCTCAGACAGTAACATTCATGAAAGTGTGTCTGTGTTGGTATATTGAATAATGATTTAAGTTTAAAACTTTCGATCCAAACACAAGAAAGTTTTTCCTACCTCTCAGAATTTTCAGATGGTTACTCCATCAGCGAGACTGACAGTAACATGATTAGATGTAAATTTCACCTTGAGCTCTTAGATAGTCTTACAATTAGGGTCTGCATTTCCCCTACGTAACCCAATACACTATGGGCCACAATGGCCTCATCCCAATGGCATAGTTCAATAACCTCAATAAACAATCATAGTGCAATATTTGAGCACAAGTTGCAGAGTATAAATTTTTGTACCCACATTTCCAAAGGTCATTCAATGAATGTACAAATGTACTGGGGTACATGATGCTGTGCCCTGATAGATGAGCATGTTGTGAATCCTAGTGATACGTCATATTTACTACAACTGCCTCTTACTTTCTTGGTTATAGACTTTCACTTCCACTTATATTTTTCAAGTGATGCCTTTAAAGCCATTAACATGTTAAAACAAATGTTATGGGAGTTTTGCCCCTCTCTATATAAAGTCAGGGGCATGGGGCGGAAATGACACCCCTTATATATTAAGCCTCGGGACCTCTTTTTTACATTTATCTTGTATGTCAAGTTCATTAGTCTCAATATTTTAGTGTTATAGTAAACTGGGTTCAAAATCAAAAGAAACTTAGAATTTTTCCCATGGTCATATCTTGAAAATCTGTCCATCAAAAGGGTTACTTCAATACTCTAATGACATGTCAATATTCAAACGGTTACCTTACTAACACAACTAAAAATGCACTGGCATGGAACCGCTTGATGTGTCACATGTCAAACTGAGCCTGCACATAGAGTTTTTTAGGCACGTGAAGAAGTCAAATCAAATTAAAGCCATATTATAACATTTGCTGAGGAGAACGCCCTCAAAAAAATTTTAAATTCTGTTTTTTACACGATTGTAATGTACTTTAGTCAATAAAGATACTCTGCAAAAATCAAGACTCTAGGTGCTGAAGTTTTGTCAATCCGAGATTTTGAATAAAACAATGGAACCGGCGTTTTATTATTACGATGGAAATATTAGTCGAACACGTATGCACAGTACGTACACGGCGTGCGGGATACACATACACGCACACCCCGAGGATGGTACCGTATTACGATCGCGGGAGTAACATGCATTGGCGCTAGTAGTAAATTCCAATTTTCTTTGCTTTACCTCACTTGTTCGGCTCAAAATTAAAAAGGGACATATCTGACAGTAAAAGCTAACATTTTATGGAAAATAAATACTAATCTATTTTTACAGAAATTTTATAATATGGCTTTAATGTAGTAGTGAGAGAGTGTTGAGGTGCACAGGGGCGTATGCTCGTGTCGGCTATGTCGATGTGTGTTCATGTTCTTGGGTACAAGTGTTATTTTTGTGCGGTAATCCTGAGACAGGAAAGTCCACATTGCTGTTACAATTGCTTCACACACATGCTCACATCAAATGGGCTGAGACATGTCACATGCGGTACAGGAAGCTGTTCTATTTCAGTGCATTTTGCTGTTGTGTCAGTTGCTGCTTGGTTACTGACATGTGTTTGGACCTTTGTGACCTTTGTGAAAAATTGTAAGTTTCTTTTTGAGCCCAGTTTATTTTAAGATTATTCAGTTTGTTTCCAAGAATTGTAAAAACAAAATAGTCTACATAACTATACTATACGAAAAACAAGGCTTATATAAAGGGTATAGCTTCCAACCGGTGATTTTTCTTGGTTAGGGGAAACGTCCAAAATTTTCGTTTTAGCATCCATTTACTTTTTGGGTATATTAAAAACCCTCCTTAATAATCTTTAAAAAATACTAAAAGTGTTATAAGATTACTGAGTTTGTTTCCAAGAATTGTAACAAAATCAAAAATTGTTCACAGGATCATGGATCCACTGCGTTTTTGGACACTCTTTTCAGATTTGTCACTATGGGTTTAATTATTAAATCATTTGACCTCATTCTATACTAATTCAACTTAACTGGGTCAAACTTTTTTCCAAGTAATCAGCAACTTTGCTACGGCTCTGTTAAATGTCACATGAAATGACAGTGTGATAACTCTGGACGCCATGCCGGAGATAATCCGTCGCGGGAGAAAACAAATAATAGTTGCTTCAACCATCACATCCATAGCATGGCATTTGTAACAAAATAATGTACAGTATAGTAACAGGGTATTTTGCATATAAATATGGAGGCTAATAAAGGTGACACACAAGAAGCGTGGTATGGGTTCTATGAAAAATATCACTGACACAAGACTTAATATAAGGGGCGTATTTTTCGCCCCATGTAGGCTACATGATTTTTCTTGGTATAGAAAACACCCCAAAACCTACTGGCTTCCTTGTAAATGCAATTACTGGCTTCCTTGTACATCATTGCACTACTAGAAGTTCCATGCACTGCAGTTTTTAGTTGAATGGCTAAAACTGGGAAATATGGCTTCGGTCATCGCATTCTCCTTAATTTATCTTCAATAATCTTTAAAGTACTAAAAATATTATAAGATTATTAAGTTTGTTTCCAAGAATTGTAACAAAAATTACTTAACATATAACTACGGGTGCAAATCATTTGAACTCATTCTATAAGCCCTAATAAAACTTAACTGGGTCAAAAAGCTTTCCAAATAATAAGCAACTTTGCTGTCACATAAGATAACAGAGTGATAACTCTAGCTTGCCATTGACGCCGCGTCGGAGATAATCCATCGCCAGAGAGAAAAATAAGTAACTTCAAGTCTTCAACCCATCACATGATATAATACAGTAAGCCACAGAATTAAGGTACCAGTTGTGTTCACCCCTGTATAAAGACAAGTATGTCAAAATTAAAACAGTCAGCCAATACCTGTACTCTTTAGCTCTGATTTAAGACCTTATTATTTTGTTGAAATTGGTTGATAATTTATAAAGAAACGGTGATCTAAACCCTAATGAAGAAACGAAATCAAAAGTTGCACTTTTGTGTTCTAATCAATGAAAGCACAACATTAGTTTTAACGTGCTAATCAATGGAAGCACGGCGCTAGTTCTCTTGTTCGTTTGTGTACAAATCAATAGAGCATGCATTTGAGCAAACTGCAACCTTTGAATTAGCATCTTCCTTGGGTTTTTGGATCGTCTTTTTTATTTCTAGAACAATTCCAACAAATGAGGTCTTAAATTCGAGCTAAAAGATGCAGCTATACGCTGCTGGTTCCAATTATGATTATCTGTCTTTGTTTATGATATACAGGGGGTGAACATAACTGGTACCTTCATTTTTTGGCTTACTGTACATAATAATAATATTTATGCTTTTAAAGCCACACTTTGGAATTTACCGTTTCAAAGGAATTATAGTAAGGAAGTAAAGTACATGAATAGTCTTATAATTAGGGTGTGATTTCCCCAAGGCCACCCAACAACTCCCAATACGCCCTTCAATAGTAGGACTACAACTGTACAGTTCGACACTCTCACTTCCACATCTGATTTCTTAAATGATGACTTTAATTGATCGGATAGCAACTTTTGGACAGTAGTTTTGTGGGACCTGAGACTCATCAGACCTACCAGATTCCATTCTGAATACGAGCAATGTCCTTCTGGTATCAAAATAATTGATATTTTTTGAAATTCGCGATATAATACAAATTTTATGGCAAATTATTAATTATTGATATTTTGTAACAGTCTTTGAAGTGACTTTCTAAATCTAATTATATGTACATGAAGTGTATGTAGCCTGGACAAAAAGTCGACCATCATTTGAAACTTTTAACCTTTTCGTATTGAAGATATATTTTTGGGGCCTGTTAAATATCAAAAATATCAATTTTATAATAATTGTATAATATCGTGAATTTCAAACATCAAAATTTGATATTAGAACGACATTCCACGAATTCAAAATGCAATTTGGTGTGTTTGATGTGCTCTCGGGTCCCACAAAAAATACGGTGCAAACAAGAAAATCAAAAGCTACACATTCTGTTACCAGAGAGAATTACATTGTGTCCATTAGTTTGATTGCGCAGTAAAGTACGATTAACTGAAGGTCATTTATATTGTAGTTTGCAGTAAATTGAAGTAAATTGAAGCCGTTGTTTCAAGGCGTAGCTGGTAATGATACAATTACTCTCGCTGCAGCAAAGCAACAGTGGTATTAATTCTACCTACAACTTGTGTTAGGGAAACGTGTTTTAACGTGTAAAATCTCCATGGGCCCTGCTCAGCATACGAAAAGGGCTTGACAGAAACGTTGCTAATTGCAACATATTGATCAGTGAAATGACCAAGAAATAAATAAAAGTGTATATACCGATTGCTCAGTGCCTTCACACGGCAGCTATTGCACTTACCCACTTCTGGCAGTCAGGGCCAGCTTTGCTATTTGGGCCACACTTGCACAATGGCATTAAAACATCGTAAAACTGACTAAGATAGCAAGGACATTTCCAAACTACTCATAAAATGAACAGAATAACTCATATTATTGACCTAAATTAAATTTAAAATATATGTAAATAGCGCCCTCAATTTCCACACAAATATACATTTATTGAATAAGACTTAACACAAAAAGACAAAAAAAAAAAAAAAAATAATAAAGAAAAGAAAATCTAGCTGAAACATATGTGTGTATATTAGTGTGATAGCTGTTGGTATTGTAAATGTCTAGAATTTAAAATTATGTAATGTTTTGTTAGAAACATTGATAAATGATCACATCAAACCACCGTGACATGTCTTTTTCACGGTGAGTTTGGGGCCTCCAAATTTTGGCCTGGCCCAGGGCCCCCGAAAAGGTCAATCCGGCCCTGCTGACATTGAGCAGTCGATTATGCATTACCTGAAAATGTATTTTGATCAAAACATACAAGCCCGGGGTTCTTCGAAAATATTTTGTACGGGAATATGCCGCACAGATTTTCGGATGCTAATTTTCTCTATACCTACTTTGTTGTTTTTGCAATCAATCAGTATACAAATTTTTCACAAAAATCACCCAAATTTGACCAAATTGAGTCCTATTAAGGGCCCTTTTGCCCGCATTGGTCTCCGCTGAAAAACCCATAATGATTCATTGATATACCAAAATCGCTAAAAGAATACACCTAATTATTCTGAAGGTTGATTGCTCTGACAAGCGTTTTTTTTGTTCCAAAAATATCGTTCAAAACTAACTCTGCCTTTGGGATAATGCGCGTATACCATTTCGGACAAATTAATACCGTTTATAACAATTACCTTTCGGACTAATGACCTTTTGCCATTTTCGGATTAATGCCCCGTCGGTTTAAAAACTTGTCAGGTTCCGAACTTTCGGAGATATAATCTTTCAAAACAATAACCATTCGGAGTAATCATGGTAATAGCCGACAATTCCGGACAAACGACCTTTCGCGAACTAAATACCTGTTGGACAATTGGCCATTAAAAAAACCATGTTCGAACAAACGACCCTTCGGAATAAAAAAAAATATAATAATAAAATATAAACATTCGGCGCAAAAACACTGGAAAATCACCCTGTTTTCATCTTAATGTCCCTTTATATCATTTCATATCATCCACGTTTTATTTGTTGGGGATCCCTTCATTTGCCCTTGGAGGTCTTTTTGTCTCCTTGCAGTCACGGACCGTCAAACTACATTACGCACTTGTTAACTGACGATAGTAGCACAGTGACATATGGCGTTAGAGGCAACATGAATGGGTTAAAGGGGCACTTTGTGATCCTCAGCTTCATCCCCAATACATAACACATACTGATGATAGTATATAGCTCAGTGACACATAGCGTTTGGATGGGTTGAAGGGACAGTTTGTGATCCACAGCCTCATCCCTCAACTTACTCCACAAAGTAGGCCTATTACACATACTGACGATAGTAGCTCAGTGACGCATGGATAGGTTAAAGTGGCACTTTGTGATCCATAGCCTCATCCCCAATACATCACATCGGTGTTAATACTCTGCCTGAATCCTTCCAGGCCCAGAATTGCGGCGTCTTTTATTACCCACAATCCTTTGCGTTGCCTTGCACAACCCGATGACCGTGCGTAGATGTTAAAGGACTGGGGATTTAGTTAACACTCTCCATGCAGGTGTCGACTGCAGACAACAAGTTCCAAATTTTCTTTAAAAATTAAAAAATGTCAGAATTATACATATTTTGGCCAAGGTTGTTTGGTGGTATGTAGAACTGTAGGCCTATTCATTTTAAAGCAAAGCTGAACAATGGTGGCGATATTTATCTTAAATCTTGCTTGCATCTTTACAAGGAGTAGGCTAGACACTTGTATAATGGCATTAAAACATAAAAATGAGTAACATATAGCAAGGAAATTTTCAAACTACTTTTTATCATGAAATGGAAGGAATAACTCATATTATTAGGCTAAATTGAATTTAAAATATATGTAAATAGCGACCTAAATTTGCACACATTTATAGAATAAAAATTACTACAAAAAGGCAAAAAGAGATGAGCAATTTGACAAAGGAAAGGAAATTTAAGTTATAAATAGCTGGAATATATATGTGTACATATAGCTGTTGGTATTTAAAGGTGTAGAATTTAAAATTATGTATGTTTTGTTAGAAACATTAATAAATGATCACATCAAACAACCGTGGTGCTTATGATCATGATTGGGAATCAGCATGAAAAATGCATTATAAATGAGTACAAGACCAGTATTATTTCAGTGGTTCTTAAGATAGCTCATAATATTTTGAGAAAATATCTCAAGCTTATGTTCTAATTGGCATGTGTTTCATTTCAGATACCGACTGCGAGGCCTTTGCTACAGATAGGAGCCTATTAGTTCTACAACGCCTCTCCACCAACCCCGAATGCCTATGTGCCCTACTCGATCGGCTTCCAACGTGCATTAATAAGCTCATAGGATTATCAGAAAGTCTGGGCGGACATCTCAGAGTTTTTCTTGGTTCACTTCTTACTAATCTTTTACAGGTAGACGTAACTTTTTTGTTCTATAATTGTTTGTAATTTCTTTCTAAGTAGAGAAATAGAGAAATTAGCTACATGTATTTGAATGAGGCTTCAACTTGAGCTTAGTCAGTGATTTTCTTCCTTTTTGCCAGATGTTTCATTTCCAAAATACCTAACAACAATGTTAATGACTTATCCTTCACTTTTAGGCAATTTATAAACAATTTTAATTTTGTTACACTTACGCTAAGGTTAATGAATGGGCCTTTAATGAAACATCTACCAAACCTACGCCTACTCTCTCAGTGCCTTTAATTCATTCACTTCATTTTATCGCTTGTCAGTATTTTACACCAACTAATTCGTCTACGGCTAGTCTCCGTACCAGACTTGTTGTGGCCTTTTCGTGCTTCTCACCTTAACAAATCAATATAATAGAAACTTAAAGAGTCACAAATGGCCTCTTTCAGAGACTAGTCTTCAGCGTGCCGTAAGCGTGATTCAATTCAAAAGGGTAAATATCGAGGATGAGTACAAGAAGGCTACATCTATAATAGCTGCCAGGTGACGTATTGGTTGTATCATGTACAATATAGAATACAGAAATTGTCAAATATTCATAAGACAGCTATTGCAATAATCCCTATATGCTAGTGTTGAACACCGTGAAGGGTAATTCGACGTATATAGAACAGGATTACTAACGTGTTTATAATTTAAAGTGTTTTATAATGTTAGATAAGAAATAGTGTAGGCCTATACCAAAGGTTACAGAACTTTGAATATCATAGAAGGCCCGATTTTTAATGGCATTTAAATGTCATTTTCTCAATCAGTCAATGTAACCGTCTTAAACATATGTTAAAGGTGGTTGACTCACGACAGCCTGATCTCCATCAAAACCGAGATTTTGTTATCAGAAAAAAGCTCATATATTATAAAATCGTTAAGACCGAAAAATGTTTCGTTTAGGTGTGATTAAAAACTGGTCCCTTAAAATTATAATGACATCAGAAAATGTCAGCAATATTGGCCTACCTCTTTTCAAATTTTACTTTAGGGAGTCACTGTCTTACATTTTATGTCATCTTCCTTAGCCAACATTTGAAAGACTTCACCATAAAATGCTATCTATAATACTATCTAAAGTAGACAGCTATAATCTGACATCAAATTGCATTAGTAGACAACGTACAATAGCAAGACGGTATGCAATGAAACTTATGTGACATTAACAAATTAAAATGCTATCTACAGTAGACAGCTTTATCTCGCCAAATTAAAATGTTATCCATACGCGTAGATCGCGGGGATAGAGAGGATACGTTTTGCCAATATTTGACAAGGGGCGAGGTGGTCCATCCTCTCAATTTTAGCATTTCAAATTGCGCATTTGTTCTAGGCAAGTTATTCTGGGAGCAAAATTCCATTCACGGATTTTACATTAACCTTCATTTCCCAATGTCAAAAAGAAAACTACGCCACTGATTGCTATCTACAGTAGATAGCAATCAGCTTTAATATCACCAAATTACAATGCTATCTATAGAAGACAGCTTTAATATCATCAAATTAAAATGCTATCTACAGTAGATAGCTTTAATATCACCAAATTAAAATGCTATCTACAGTAGACAGCTTTAATATCACCAAATTAAAATGCTATCTACTTTAGACAGCTTTAATATTATCAGATTAAAATGCTATCTATAGAAGACAGCTTTAATATCATCAAATTAAAATATTATCTACAGTAAACAGCTTTAATATCACCAAATTAAAATGCTATCTACAGTAGATAGCTTTAATATCACCAAATTAAAATGCTATCTACAGTAGACAGCTTTAATATCACCAAATTAAAATGCTATCTACAGTAGATAGCTTTAATATCACCAAATTAAAATGCTATCTACAGTAGACAGCTTTAATATTATCAAATTAAATTGCTATCTACAGTAGATAGCTTTAATATCATCAAATTAAAATGCTATTTACAGTAGATAGCTTTAATATCATCAAATTAAAATGCTATCTACAGTAGACACCTTTAACACACCAAATTAAAATGCTATCTACAGTAGACAGCTTTAATATCACCAAATTAAAATGCTATCTACTTTAGACAGCTTTAATATCACCAAATTAAATTGCTATCTACAGTAGATAGCTTTAATATCATCAAATTAAAATGCTATCTACAGTAGATAGCTTTAATATCACCAAATTAAAATGCTATCTACAGTAGACAGCTTTAATATCACCAAATTAAAATGCTATCTACAGTAGATAGCTTTAATATCATCAAATTAAAATGCTATCTACAGTAAACAGGTTTACTATCATCAAATTAAAATGCTATCTACAGTAGACAGCTTTAATATCACCAAATTAAATTGCTATCTACTTTAGACAGCTTTAATATCATCAAATTAAAATGCTAACTACAGTAAATAGCTTTAATATCATCAAATTAAAATGCTATCTACAGTAAATAGCTTTAATATCACCAAATTAAAATGCTATCTACAGTAGACAGCTTTAATATCACCAAATTAAAATGCTATCTACAGTAGATAGCTTTAATATCATCAAATTAAAATGCTATCTACAGTAAACAGGTTTACTATCATCAAATTAAAATGCTATCTACAGTAGACAGCTTTAATATCACCAAATTAAATTGCTATCTACTTTAGACAGCTTTAATATCACCAAATTAAAATGCTATCTACAGTAGACAGCTTTAATATCACCAAATTAAAATGCTATCTACAGTAGACAGCTTTAATATTATCAAATTAAATTGCTATCTACAGTAGATAGCTTTAATGTCACCAAATTAAAATGCTATCTACAGTAGACAGCTTTAATATCACCAAATTAAAATGCTATCTACAGTAGACAGCTTTAATATCATCAAATTAAAATGCTATCTACAGTAGACAGCTTTAATATCACCAAATTAAAATGCTATCTACAGTAGATAGCTTTAATATCACCAAATTAAAATGCTATCTACAGTAGATAGCTTTAATATCACCAAATTAAAATGCTATCTACAGTAGACAGCTTTAATATCACCAAATTAAAATGCTATCTACAGTAGATAGCTTTAATATCACCAAATTAAAATGCTATCTACAGTAGACAGCTTTAATATCATCAAATTAAAATGCTATCTACAGTAGACAGCTTTAATATTATCAAATTAAATTGCTATCTACAGTAGACAGCTTTAATATCACCAAATTAAAATGCTATCTACAGTAGACAGCTTTAATATCATCAAATTAAATTGCTATCTACAGTAGATAGCTTTAATATCACCAAATTAAATTGCTATCTACAGTAGACAGCTTTAATATCATCAAATTAAAATGCTATCTACAGTAGACAGCTTTAATAGGCCTATCATGATTAAAATCAAATTAAAATGATATGTTATCTACGTTAGACAATTTTAATATCACCAACTTAAAAGTGCATTTCGTGATCCACGTACAGCCTCATCCCCCTTCTTTTCTCAAAAAAAGTTGAGATTTTTATACCACTGGAAACCTCTCTTGCTACATAAATTTCTTGCAGATTAATTCGTTTAGCAAAAATATCTTCAATATCACCAAATTAAAATGCTATCTACAGTAGACAGCTTTAGTATCATCAAATTAAAATACTATCTACAGTAGATAGCTTTAATAGGCCTATCACCAAATTTAAAATGCTATCTACAGTATACAGCTTTAATATCGTCAAATTAAAATGCTGTCTACATTTAACAATTTTAATATCACCAACTTAAAATGTTATCTACAGTAGACAGCTTTAATATCATCAAATCAAAATGCTATCTACAGTAGATAGCATTAATATCACCAAATTAAAAATGCTATCTGCAGTAGACAGCTTTAATATCATCAAATTAAAATGCTATCTACTTTAGACAGCTTTAATATCACCAAATTAAAATGTTATCTACAGTAGACTGATCTCTAAACTCTGTGGATCTCGCAAATTTAACAAGAGTTACAATGGCACTAAATTAAAATTCAATGTACTATATAGTTCAAAAGATGGAATATGGTTTATAGGCCTAATCAAATTATTGTTTTCATCTAGGGCCTCAGTAGATAGCCATGATGTCAAAACATTAAAATTGTCAGTACGTGAAGCCATTTAGAAATTTGTTTACAATAAATTGAAATGCTATCCGCATGGTTCTGCTTGGAAAAAGGGATATCAATCCAATGTCAGCGCCCTAGGATCGAATGAAGAATGTCAGAATGTACTTGGCAAACGATCAAACGCAAAGCATACAAGAAGTAAATGTGCAACTCACCTGTCTCACCATCCCCAATAAGTAAATTATTCAATAGGTAAGAGAAAAGGGTATTTTATTGAGATGTCGCTACTTCATTACAACAGTATCAGCATTAAAAGTTTAGGCCTACACTGTTTTGAAAATTCATGAATTGATGTGAGTGAATGAATTGTTTCATGGTTTGTTGTGCATGTGTGCAGGGCCGGCTAAGCATGCACACATGTATGCCTATCTGAAATATTTAGGCTGTGCACTTGTGCAAGGCCTTTCAGTTCCAGTAGTTTCTCTGCATAGTCATAGAAAATACCAATTTACCCTTTCTTTTGTTTTTAAAATTTGCATACCCTGATAAAATAAAGAAATTAAACTTCTGGAATTGAATTTTTCAACAAGTCGTGACTGACGTGAGCAGCCATGAGAGGTGCTTAGGCCTACTTATTTTATGACATGATTTGTGATTGCCCCATTGCATGATTTAGTGCATGAGTGCAACATTAACTTCTAAACTTGAGTAACCTTCAAACAGACCAAACAAAGAGTGGATGTGTGGGATGCTACTTTTTTCATTCATATTTTCATGACTAAATGGTTGAAATGCCTGGGGCTGCTTGTGGCCCATGGCATGGGCAATTGGGCATTAATTAGGGGTTCACTGGTTCATCCATATATTTTCATGACTAAACGGTTGTTTATGCCCGAGGGGCCGCTTGAAAATGTAAGGCTATAGGGTACTAAAAAAACCCAGGGTCATTGGGTGTAGGATTTGCCAAAAATAACAGGGTCATTTCATGGGCACATGATGTATGTCAATATATGGGAGTGCCCCCCCCCCCGGGTTTTCAATACTCATGATACTAAATGGTTGTTCATACATACACGCTCTGTAACGGCGCACGTGATTGGTCGAGAGCAGTGTTTATGCCCGCCTCCCGGTGTCCCGGATGTGAGATCGCCGGGTAGGGAAAATGAAGGAAAATCATGTTTTTTAATAATGTTACTTTACTTTTTGTTATTATTTTGATGAAATAAGAATCACAAAATGTTCTGGTATGTATGAACGGGGTTCATTCATATATTTTCATGACTAAACGGTTGTTTATGCCCTCTGGCCGCAAGCAGAGGGCATAAACAACCATTTAGTCATGAACAAGCAGCCCGAGGGCATAAACAACCGTTCATACATACGCACTATATAACGGCGCGCGTGATTGGTCGAGAGCCGGGCATAAACAACGTTTATGTCACCAAATTAAAATGCTATCTACAGTAGACAGCTTTAATATCACCAAATTAAAATGCTATCTACAGTAGACAGCTTTAATATCACCAAATTAAAATGCTATCTACAGTAGACAGCTTTAATATCATCAAATTAAAATGCTATCTACAGTAGACAGCTTTAATATCACCAAATTAAAATGCTATCTACAGTAGATAGCTTTAATATCACCAAATTAAAATGCTATCTACAGTAGATAGCTTTAATATCACCAAATTAAAATGCTATCTACAGTAGACAGCTTTAATATCACCAAATTAAAATGCTATCTACAGTAGATAGCTTTAATATCACCAAATTAAAATGCTATCTACAGTAGACAGCTTTAATATCATCAAATTAAAATGCTATCTACAGTAGACAGCTTTAATATTATCAAATTAAATTGCTATCTACAGTAGACAGCTTTAATATCACCAAATTAAAATGCTATCTACAGTAGACAGCTTTAATATCATCAAATTAAATTGCTATCTACAGTAGATAGCTTTAATATCACCAAATTAAATTGCTATCTACAGTAGACAGCTTTAATATCATCAAATTAAAATGCTATCTACAGTAGACAGCTTTAATAGGCCTATCATGATTAAAATCAAATTAAAATGATATGTTATCTACGTTAGACAATTTTAATATCACCAACTTAAAAGTGCATTTCGTGATCCACGTACAGCCTCATCCCCCTTCTTTTCTCAAAAAAAGTTGAGATTTTTATACCACTGGAAACCTCTCTGGCTACATAAATTTCTTGCAGATTAATTCGTTTAGCAAAAATATCTTCAATATCACCAAATTAAAATGCTATCTACAGTAGACAGCTTTAATATTATCAAATTAAATTGCTATCTACAGTAGATAGCTTTAATGTCACCAAATTAAAATGCTATCTACAGTAGACAGCTTTAATATCACCAAATCAAAATGCTATCTACAGTAGACAGCTTTAATATCATCAAATTAAAATGCTATCTACAGTAGACAGCTTTAATATCACCAAATTAAAATGCTATCTACAGTAGATAGCTTTAACATCACCAAATTAAAATGCTATCTACAGTAGATAGCTTTAATATCACCAAATTAAAATGCTATCTACAGATCTACAGTAGACAGCTTTAATATCACCAAATTAAAATGCTATCTACAGTAGATAGCTTTAATATCACCAAATTAAAATGCTATCTACAGATCTACAGTAGACAGCTTTAATATCACCAAATTAAAATGCTATCTACAGTAGACAGCTTTAATATCATCAAATTAAATTGCTATCTACAGTAGATAACTTTAATATCACCAAATTAAATTGCTATCTACAGTAGACAGCTTTAATATCATCAAATTAAAATGCTATCTACAGTAGACAGCTTTAATAGGCCTATCATGATTAAAATCAAATTAAAATGATATGTTATCTACGTTAGACAATTTTAATATCACCAACTTAAAAGTGCATTTCGTGATCCACGTACAGCCTCATCCCCTTCTTTTCTCAAAAAAGTTGAGATTTTTATACCACTGGAAACCTCTCTTGCTACATAAATTTCTTGCAGATTAATTCGTTTAGCAAAAATATCTTCAATATCACCAAATTAAAATGCTATCTACAGTAGACAGCTTTAGTATCATCAAATTAAAATACTATCTACAGTAGATAGCTTTAATAGGCCTATCACCAAATTTAAAATGCTATCTACAGTATACAGCTTTAATATCGTCAAATTAAAATGCTGTCTACATTTAACAATTTTAATATCACCAACTTAAAATGTTATCTACAGTAGACAGCTTTAATATCATCAAATCAAAATGCTATCTACAGTAGATAGCATTAATATCACTCAAATTAAAAATGCTATCTGCAGTAGACAGCTTTAATATCATCAAATTAAAATGCTATCTACTTTAGACAGCTTTAATATCACCAAATTAAAATGTTATCTACAGTAGACTGATCTCTAAACTCTGTGGATCTCGCAAATTTAACAAGAGTTACAATGGCACTAAATTAAAATTCAATGTACTATATAGTTCAAAAGATGGAATATGGTTTATAGGCCTAATCAAATTATTGTTTTCATCTAGGGCCTCAGTAGATAGCCATGATGTCAAAACATTAAAATTGTCAGTACGTGAAGCCATTTAGAAATTTGTTTACAATAAATTGAAATGCTATCCGCATGGTTCTGCTTGGAAAAAGGGATATCAATCCAATGTCAGCGCCCTAGGATCGAATGAAGAATGTCAGAATGTACTTGGCAAACGATCAAACGCAAAGCATACAAGAAGTAAATGTGCAACTCACCTGTCTCACCATCCCCAATAAGTAAATTATTCAATAGGTAAGAGAAAAGGGTATTTTATTGAGATGTCGCTACTTCATTACAACAGTATCAGCATTAAAAGTTTAGGCCTACACTGTTTTGAAAATTCATGAATTGATGTGAGTGAATGAATTGTTTCATGGTTTGTTGTGCATGTGTGCAGGGCCGGCTAAGCATGCACACATGTATGCCTATCTGAAATATTTAGGCTGTGCACTTGTGCAAGGCCTTTCAGTTCCAGTAGTTTCTCTGCATAGTCATAGAAAATACCAATTTACCCTTTCTTTTGTTTTTAAAATTTGCATACCCTGATAAAATAAAGAAATTAAACTTCTGGAATTGAATTTTTCAACAAGTCGTGACTGACGTGAGCAGCCATGAGAGGTGCTTAGGCCTACTTATTTTATGACATGATTTGTGATTGCCCCATTGCATGATTTAGTGCATGAGTGCAACATTAACTTCTAAACTTGAGTAACCTTCAAACAGACCAAACAAAGAGTGGATGTGTGGGATGCTACTTTTTTCATTCATATTTTCATGACTAAATGGTTGAAATGCCTGGGGCTGCTTGTGGCCCATGGCATGGGCAATTGGGCATTAATTAGGGGTTCACTGGTTCGTCCATATACTTTCATGACTAAACGGTTGTTTATGCCCGAGGGGCCGCTTGAAAATGTAAGGCTATAGGGTACTAAAAACCCAGGGTCATTGGGTGTAGGATTTGCCAAAAATAACAGGGTCATTTCATGGGCACATGATGTATGTCAATATATGGGAGTGCCCCCCCCCCCCGGGGTTTCAATACTCATGATACTAAATGGTTGTTCATACATACACGCTCTGTAACGGCGCACGTGATTGGTCGAGAGCAGTGTTTATGCCCGCCTCCGGTGTCCCGGATGTGAGATCGCCGGTAGGGAAAATGAAGGAAAATCATGTTTTTAATAATGTTACTTTACTTTTTGTTATTATTTTGATGAAATAAGAATCACAAAATGTTCTGGTATGTATGAACGGGGTTCATTCATATATTTTCATGACTAAACGGTTGTTTATGCCCTCTGGCCGCAAGCAGAGGGCATAAACAACTCATTTAATCATGAACAAGCAACCGAGGCATAAACAACCGTTCATACATACGCACTATATAACGGTAGCGTGATTGAGTCGAGAGCCGGGCATAAACAACGTTTATGCCGGTGGCCCGGATGTGCGATCACGGGGTAGGAAAAAGCGAAGGAAATTCATGGTTTTTAATGATGTTAATTGTTATTTTTGTTATTATTTTGATGAAATAAGAATCACAAAATGTTCTGGTATGTATGAGCGGGGTTCATTCATATATTTTCATGACTGAGCGGTTGTTTATGCCCTCGGGCAAGCGCCCTCGGGCATAAACAACCGTTTAGTCATGAAAATATATGAATGAACCCCTAATTTAGTCATGAAAATATGTGACCATCCACGTCGAAACGCTTGTAAAGTCGGCCCCTGGTCAATTTTGTTTTCTTCCGTGTTTAGAAAATATATATCATAAGCTTTACAATGATATATCATTTGACTTCAAACGATATCCAGAAGCGGAGTTATGGCTTGTTAAACTTTGCTCCTTCAGTAAAAGGGTACATTATTTTGGTGCTACAATATTTCTCTTTTCTACATTGCTGGTATTAAATATTACATTGTGATAATTGGCGGTCACTTCAAATCATCCCCAAGTCAACAAGGTTCAGGAATGTCCTCTCATTGTTAATTGTTGGTAAACCCACCACTTGAACAGGATTTACCAAAGCAAACAAAGATTAAAGCTATTTACTATAAGTATAAGCTTATTATCCTCTTCAACAATAGGATTAAAGATTGGTGTTTGACTGGACTAAAATGAGAAACATGTAGGACAAGTATTAGGTACATTATTTGAATACAAGCTTTATGCACATTTTGGACTGTAACTCGAAATACAATTTGCCAACTTTACGAGCGGTTTGAGATGGATGGTCACATATATGAATGAACCCCTAATTTATGCCCTCGGGTTGCTTATTGAAACGAATATAGTATGTCCTTCACAGGGAGTGAAAATCTTTTGGACAACAAACGAAATGTAATTATGCATCGTTAATGCTAAAGGCAACAAAGGAAAGATGGTCTCTACATTAAAACTACAGATTTTAACCCACTTTTTTTATTCATTCTTATTCATTATTAGGCAACAAAGGAAAGATGGTCCTTACAAATTGACTCCAGAGAAGAAAGAGAACACGTTTTGACCAGATCAGAAGTCCTCACCGGTCTCTTCCGTTTAGCAGTTCCATGTGTAGCATGTCTTGGTAGCGTTTGCCCTGCTGCCCTAGCAATTATCCACTTTGTCCTTGAGAGACGACTTCGGCTTGAAGAAGGCAGCGATGATGACGATGATTTCTTTAGGACAAACAAGAGAGATAGTAAAGGATCTAGAACAAGCAGTGGCTTTGATGAAGAGCCTGTAATTGATCGGAGATCTGTGGAAAGGTGTAAAAGTGACGAAACTCGTGGTGGTGTGATTCGAAGAGATAGACTTGGTGGTAGGAGTTTAAAGTGGATCGGACGACCTGCCTCTGTAGCTGTGGATAGTATAGTAGGAGGGCATGGTATCGATGGGTACAGTAGTCCAAATTATCCCGATAGATCATCTGGTTCGTACGGATGGGAACGCGAAGTGGAGCAGAGACTACAAAGTTTGAAACGGAGGATGTTATCAAATGAAGTTGGCGTACATAGAGCAGGTGCTTTGAAACGAATTGGGAGCGGGGGTGTGAAGCGAAGGCGTCAACGAGGGCGCTTTTCATGTGGTAGAGCAGGAGAAGCTTTCACACGGAGATCAGCTCTGGTTAATGTGCGGCTTGCGTTGAAATTACTAGCTTCCGTTGATGTAGCCTTACTTCTGGATTGCTTGAAAAATATCACCAAAAGTGCAACTAAGAACTTGGACGATAAAATGACAGCTATGGGACGTACATTAGATAAGTCGCTTGACAACCTGCCGTCTTCAATCTCATTCCCCGGGGCTAAAGCTGACAGCTGTGATCCATACAAGGATGTGTATCAGGCACAGATGCTATCTGCTAAAGCTCTTTTGACCATCTCTAGCTTGCCTACGACCAGACGGGCATTGATGCGACCTGAATACCTCTGGCGGCTCCTTGGGGTCATGGAACCCCACAATGATAAGGTGAGATGGGTTATTCCAGTTGATATCCTTACACCCCTAAAGGAAGACATGATTTAATTGCCCACACAGGGGGTTTGTATTTTAAATGGCGTTACCAGAATTGGTGACTCCATTTGAAATCTACACCCCCTTTGTGGGAGATTAAGGACATACATTGTTTCTTCAATTGGGGTGTATGGATTTCAAATGGAATGGAATCCCCAAAATCCGAGTCGATTGGGCCCATATTCGCCATTTGCATGGATCTTGTACCAAAACGAGGTTGCAAACGTATGCGTAAAATGTGCATTTTGTATTTCTCTGACTTTTCTAGCAATGTGCCAGAAGGCTTTTGCAACCCTTACGTGGTAATGAAAGCATGCGTTTGACAGGCGTACGCACGCACATACAGCATGCACTTTGCCAGTAGAACCTCATTTTGAGATGACCATGCGACCAGGGAATAGCCGGTTCTTTCTGGTTTACAGAGATGCCAGTTTTCAGGTTTAAACCTGAATTCAGGTTTTTTGTGAGTTCAAATTCCCGCGTTTTTATTTATTTTCAGCCTGTTTGGGGGCTTTTTGGCCTGCATTCACGCGCTTTTCAGGTTTTTTGAGTGAAACTGACTGGCATCTGTGGGTTTAAATCTCCACATCTGACCTGTAGCTTATCCCTGCACTCAGAGGCTGTTCAAAAATTTAGTGGGGATAAATCCTGATTTGAAAGCTTTTGAACAACCATCAGTCAGATGCTAATTTACTAGTCTGGGAGGATAAATAAATATATCAAAACCTTTTTTGTGCAGGCTGGTTATAAAAGGCCTGCTTCAGAGGGAACTTTATATTGGTTGAGTGTTTTTGGCCCAAAAAGGTGCTCTGGTCAGCACATCATATTGACTTATTGTCCTTTTTACCCAAATTTGACCTAAAATCATATCTTAGCCCTACAGATATCATCATACCCTCCTGTAGAGCATCTTCCCCCTCCTTTGGAATGCTGTTCACCAAAATGTTTTAGATTTTTGTTAATTTTTTTACCAACATTTTTATCAAATTATTGACCCCTCTGGTAGTCATCTTTGCCTCCCTTTGGCCCCAATGAAAAGAATCCTAGCTATGCAACAGCTCTTGACCCCAGTATATACCCATATTTTTGCTTTAGGCTGAAAGCAAAGTGTGCTGTGAGGCATTATCTTAAGAGTGAGATATTTACTTAGCAAGTTGAATTCAGGGCACTCTTTTTTACAGAGTGTTTACAGATGAAATGTTAAGTGGAACAAGTAGAAATTGAAACTAAGGCTTCAACTAGTGAATGGGGCCTAACAAAAATTATGTTTTGTTTCCTGTAACATGCTGGAAAAAAAGAGAGTCGTTAGGTACGAAAAAATATTTATGGAAAAATTTTGTATCCATACTAAAACAAAAAAGGTTGTGGAAAAATGAAAGCTGCCTGAATGTTTTCTGGTATTAATATATAAATGCATGTATACCAATTATCACAAATGGAAATTAAACTACAAATTTTACTATACTTTGTAAAAGGTTTATTGCACTCAACAAACAACATTGACATGCTGACCGCATAAATTTTATCAACTTTTGGCCCAAAAAAATGATTAAAATCTCTTTTTTTTTTTTTTTTTTTAAAGTTTATAAAATTTGTATGGTTGGCATGTTTGGCACGGTCAGTTGGCTTACAGGAAACACAACATTATTACTGTTAGGCCTGGGCTGGATGCAGGTCAGAAGTGTCAGTGTTAGAAAAGCACAATCAGAGCCACTTCCCTGCCGATGTGATTTTGACAAGAGCACTTGTGTTTGTCTTTATATCCATTGTTGGCTCTTCTTGAATCAAAATTGAAAGGCTAATATAATCATAAGGCTAAAGCAATTGAAGCATTTGTTTCCAAATTTGATGCGTAAAAAAGGAAAAGGTCGCTTTTCTTTATTCATTATTACCTAAAACTTCATATTGAAAAGGTCCAAGATGTTATTAGCTTAAAACATGCTTTGATTTTATCTGACAGCATGGGCGTCAATCCCAGGGGGGAATTGGGGGATGTGTCCCCTCCACTTTTGGCAAAATGACCCATTTTTTGTTCTTTTCAGCCACTTTTTGACAATTCGGGCCGAATACCCCCTCCCCCTCCCCACATTTCTAGCCTGATTGGTGCTAATGTCGGACAGCAGTTAGATTTCATGTGGGGTTGTTTTTAACTCTTTACAAGAATTGTCTTGAATTTTGTAAAATTAACAGTTCCACTCCAAATGAATCAAAAAATATGACAAGGGTACACTAAATATTTGAAGCCTATATACACTATCACATTTTGAGCCCCAATAACTGCTATGATTAACCCTTCAAAACAAATGCCAATTCAAAAATCCATGTTTTTGTAAAGAGTGTTGAAAATTGCAGCCCTTTTTGAAGAAATAAAATCACAAAAGGTCCGCTTTTTCTGTATAAACATTTTTAAAATAAATCCTGGCTACAGATTATATCAACTGAGAAGGGAGCAAGGTGCATCAACTTGACGTGGGAAACTAGTAAGATACACAATGGTATTTAACTGTCAATTGTTTTATAATTAATAATTTTTACCATTTATATCCCCAGAGATTTCTATGTCTACTTCTCCAAGTGGTGGAAACATTAACTCTAGAACCAGCCAATCATGCGGCTCTTCTTGCGGCAGGCCTTGCGTATCGGCTGGAAAAGATCTATCGCGATGCGCTGTCACTGAAGACAGGACACTGGAAGGTGATTGGAGAGAAGACAGATTGTAATCAGGATGTGTTACTGCTGAGGATCCATACTACAAGAGTCATGGTGTATCTAGGGCTGCTGGAACTAGTAGGGGGCTACAACCGAGATGGCACTAATCTACTTGAAATGGAAGGTAGGTAGATCCATACTACCAGAGTCATGGTGTATCTAGGGCTGCTGGAACTAGTAGGGGGGTACAACCGTGATGGCACTAATCTACTTGAAATGGAAGGTAGGTAGATCCATACTACCAGAGTCATGGTGTATCTAGGGCTGCTGGAACTAGTAGGGGGCTACAACCGTGATGGCACTAATCTACTTGAAATGGAAGGTAGGTAGATCCATACTACCAGAGTCATGGTGTATCTAGGGCTGCTGGAACTAGTAGGGGGGTACAACCGTGATGGCACTAATCTACTTGAAATGGAAGGTAGGTAGATCCATACTACAAGAGTCATGGTGTATCTAGGGCTGCTGGAACTAGTAGGGGGCTACAACCGAGATGGCACTAATCTACTTGAAATGGAAGGTAGGTAGATCCATACTACAAGAGTCATAGTGTATCTAGGGCTGCTGGAACTAGTAGGGGGCTACAACCGTGATGGCACTAATTTACTTGAAATGGAAGGTAGATAGATCCATACTACCAGAGTCATGGTGTATCTAGGGCTGCTGGAACTAGTAGGGGCTACAACCCGAGATGGCACTAATCTACTTGAAATGGAAGGTAGGTAGATCCATACTACAAGAGTCATAGTGTATCTAGGGCTGCTGGAACTAGTAGGGGGCTACAACCGTGATGGCACTAATTTACTTGAAATGGAAGGTAGGTAGATCCATACTACCAGAGTCATGGTGTATCTAGGGCTGCTGGAACTAGTAGGGGGCTACAACCGTGATGGCACTAATCTACTTGAAATGGAAGGTAGGTAGATCCATACTACCAGAGTCATGGTGTATCTAGGGCTGCTGGAACTAGTAGGGGGCTACAACCGAGATGGCACTAATTTACTTGAAATGGAAGGTAGGTAGATCCATACTACCAGAGTCATGGTGTATCTAGGGCTGCTGGAACTAGTAGGGGGCTACAACCGAGATGGCACTAATCTACTTGAAATGGAAGGTAGGTAGATCCATACTACCAGAGTCATGGTGTATCTAGGGCTGCTGGAACTAGTAGGGGGCTACAACCGAGATGGCACTAATCTACTTGAAATGGAAGGTAGGTAGATCCATACTACCAGAGTCATGGTGTATCTAGGGCTGCTGGAACTAGTAGGGGCTACAACCGTGATGGCACTAATTTACTTGAAATGGAAGGTAGGTAGATCCATACTACCAGAGTCATGGTGTATCTAGGGCTGCTGGAACTAGTAGGGGGCTACAACCGAGATGGCACTAATCTACTTGAAATGGAAGGTAGGTAGATCCATACTACCAGAGTCATGGTGTATCTAGGGCTGCTGGAACTAGTAGGGGGCTACAACCGAGATGGCACTAATTTACTTGAAATGGAAGGTAGGTAGATCCATACTACCAGAGTCATGGTGTATCTAGGGCTGCTGGAACTAGTAGGGGCTACAACCGAGATGGCACTAATCTACTTGAAATGGAAGGTAGGTAGATCCATACTACAAGAGTCATGGTGTATCTAGGGCTGCTGGAACTAGTAGGGGCTACAACCGTGATGGCATTAATCTACTTGAAATGGAAGGTAGGTAGATCCATACTACAAGAGTCATAGTGTATCTAGGGCTGCTGGAACTAGTAGGGGCTACAACCGAGATGGCACTAATTTACTTGAAATGGAAGGTAGGTAGATCCATACTACAAGAGTCATAGTGTATCTAGGGCTGCTGGAACTAGTAGGGGCTACAACCGAGATGGCACTAATCTACTTGAAATGGAAGGTAGGTAGATCCATACTACCAGAGTCATGGTGTATCTAGGGCTGCTGGAACTAGTAGGGGGCTACAACCGTGATGGCACTAATCTACTTGAAATGGAAGGTAAGTAGATCCATACTACAAGAGTCATGGTGTATCTAGGGCTGCTGGAACTAGTAGGGGGCTACAACCGTGATGGCACTAATTTACTTGAAATGGAAGGTAGGTAGATCCATACTACAAGAGTCATAGTGTATCTAGGGCTGCTGGAACTAGTAGGGGGCTACAACCGTGATGGCACTAATCTACTTGAAATGGAAGGTAGGTAGATCCATACTACAAGAGTCATGGTGTATCTAGGGCTGCTGGAACTACTAGGGGGCTACAACCGTGATGGCACTAATTTACTTGAAATGGAAGGTAGGTAGATCCATACTACAAGAGTCATGGTGTATCTAGGGCTGCTGGAACTAGTAGGGGGGTACAACCGTGATGGCACTAATCTACTTGAAATGGAAGGTAGGTAGATCCATACTACCAGAGTCATGGTGTATCTAGGGCTGCTGGAACTAGTAGGGGGGTACAACCATGATGGCACTAATTTACTTGAAATGGAAGGTAGGTAGATCCATACTACAAGAGTCATGGTGTATCTAGGGTTGCTGGAATTAGTTGGGGGATACAACCGTGATGGCACTAATCTACTTGAAATGGAAGGTAGGCAACGGGAGGGGGATACCAGAACTTTTCTTGTAAAAGCCGGAAGTGAACCGGTTCAACCAGAAGTCATTGATCCTAAGTTTGTCATTTCGCCATTATTTTGAAGCTTACCTGACAGACTAATAAAACGCCACCCTTTTGGAAAAAATATGGTATTGTTTAGTTTGTAATACAGGTAGATAAAAATAATTAAAAAATACTATTTTTAGGATAGAAACACCACTTACAATCAAATATAAGAGCTTATAAGGAAAATGACAAACCAGGATTTTCAAATAAACTTTAATCAAGGAAGAAACAATACCTTAGGCAAAAATTCTGCTTGATCATTAATATTTGAATGATGATTTGTTCAATTGATCAGGAATTGAGTTTAAAAATGTAAAGTGTTTATTTTAAAAATCCAATAGTTATAGTTCATTTAATAAAAAATAGTATTGAGGGTTGTGATAACAGGTGTTCAGATCCTACACCTGTAGAGATCACTATGCAAACTAGAAGAGAGCCATCTAGAGTTTATACTAGTACTGCTTCGTGCTGTTACACTTGATGGCATTTCTGCCTTCAGTATATGAGTGCTGGCTTACGGAGATTGTATTCACATGGACACAGTGCTATTCACTTTTTGCCACAATTTTGCACAAAATTTGTTGATTTTGCCCCCTAAAATTCACTTCCCCATGCCCCCCCAAAAAAACAACCTGGAAACTGTTTCAAGAACATTTTTGAGTATGCTGGATTTATTGGGTTCATGCATCTTTAATATCCAGAAATTACCAAATTCAACATTTTACTTGTAAATGAAAGACAAAATTTAATTGCTTTGAATGATACGGCAAAGATAACTGATATAATGAAATAGGCCATTTTCCATTTATGATGAAAAGTTATGTATGATATTTTATTATCTTCATTAAAGTTTGTGGAGGTAAATAGAGTGACTGATTATTTTGGAATTGGTAATGATAACTTTTGCATCCTTCTGATATAGCCAGACACAGGGGCGGACCCAGGATTATCAATTAAGTGATTGGGCGCAGAGACTAGAATAAGCTGAAATTGGGATGATTTTACATGATTTTTCTTGATTTTAGCTAAATGTCCTATGTTTTTGGGAATTTTAGAGGGGTGTGGACCAGATTTTCTCCTTGGCCAGACATGATAATGATATGCATTTTTTGTGTCTGATTTCAGCTCAATTCCATCAAATGGACTCCTCTCCACTCTGTGCCAACCAACCTGTATCATCCATCACCAACAGGTCTCACAAAACAGCGTTTGAAAGTCTTCTCCATAGGGTGCCTCACCAGTCACTAGAGAGGATGGTTGCTATAGCGATATGTCTCCATGGCGATCCGGACAAGTGCAATTCAAGAGTAAGAAAACTTGTTATTGGCATGACAAGAGTCTACTTGATTTGTCTCAGAGGAGCTTGTTATCAACATTAGATTGACGATTTCCTAATTGGCCAAATAAAGTGCCACTTTCTCTTAATGAAACTTCTTCCTGCCCATTACTTGTACATTAGTTATGTTTTCATTGGGTTAATCCACTTAAAATCCATACTCCCCCTGCGGAAGATTTTGGAAATAGTTTCCACGGCTGGAGTATGTACTGTAAAAACTCGATAGATAGCATATGTGCTTACTATCGAGCGCTTTTAAAATATGCAAACATAATGAGTCCCATCCACAAAATTGTAAAGGGTTTTGAGCAAATCATCGATATACATAGCTATATAATGGTCATTTTCACAGTAAAGGGTGTAACTTTTGATTTTTAGGGTCAAAATTTCAAACCACTTAAATATGTTTCTGTTTACTGAAATCATGCATAGAAGCAACTTAAATTTCAGTAACATAATGTTTCAAGGCTTAAATCTTTTGATTTCTAATAAAAAATTTGACATTTCCATAACATTTTGGTTAAAATCTAAGAAAAAATGTATTTTACATATGCTCAGAAAATTATGACATGAAAGCTGGAATACATGTAAAATCCCATTCCAAAGTTAGTCAACAGATATAAGTTAAATTTTATACCATGTTTTGCTATGTTTGTAATTGCAGTTTTAAAATTTTTAACATCAAGTGTCATTTACAATGGAAATTTCCAAACCTTAAACATATTTTTAAAGTTTTAATTGGGTTCCTAAAATAATTTGAATGTCTAACTTCATGTTCAAATACTACTTGATGAAAGGAACCTACCAGCCAAGTTTCACAGAAATTGGAGTTATTTTTTAGAATTGGCAGTTCAAGCGATTTGTGTTTCGGAGGCTTCAGTTAACAACACAGGTGATCATAAAAGTAAAATATTTGGCTAACTACTACAAGTTGACATGAAAAAATAGGTAAAAAATATCACAATTACCAATTTTCATGCTTTGCATCTAAGTATTGAATTTCAGTTGTGACAAAAATTAAATTATCACAGCAAGTCATTTTTTTTTTTTTTTTTCTTCATGTTAACAATGGTTAAACATTGCAGAAGTATTTTTTTGAAAACAACACTGTTGTGATCATCTAAGCTGTTATTTTCTTGTGTGTATTGAATCAATGATTCTATGCGGCAGATATTGTAGATTAATCACACATTAATTTTTTCACCCATTTGTTAAGTATGGTGTTAACTTGCATGTGAAGCCTCCGAAACAGGCTTTCTTGGGTATCAGTATATTTTTCAAACATTAACCATAATATCAATTTTTTTTAAATTTATGACATTCTGCACATATCAAGTAACAATTACAATGCAGATATCAATATGGAACACACCAATTTAGATGTGCAAAGAGGATTGTTGTTTCGGAGGCTTCATTTGTTTCGGAGGCTTCAAGTGTTAACGGAAAGTTTGTATTGGGTCCCATTTTCAAACTGTGATATATATCTCCACGATTTAAAAACAAGTGACTTGAGGATCTACTTTGCTACATTTTGATAAATAGATTGGATGAGCTCTTTTATTTATATTTGCCCAAGCTAGCTGAACAGTTTGTTTCGAGGCTTCAAAAAGTTAACGGAAAATCGGCTCTTTGAAGTCAAGATTTTATAAAATTTTAAAAGCTTGCAAATCGACTAATTTTTGTTACCCATTTCAAGTTAAGATATCAACTGTTATGAATCAAGAAGAAGTGAAGAAATAACCAAGAATTATGAACCAAAGCTATACCCACAAAGTTTGTTAACAATTGTTAACGGAAAATGAAGCCTCCGAAACGACAAATATCGCAGTCCGGTTCTCAAAAATACAGGGCTGTTCACAATTAAATCTAATGTGGCAGTGTTTACCGAACATATGACCATACTTTCAGGATAAGAAAAATTATCCATGAACTAACTGAAGAAATCACAGGGTTTTACAAAAATGTTACTGTTTTTTATAGTTTTTCAAAATGGCAATATTAAGTACATTTAAGCCTGCTAAAACTGAACGCAGTAACTCCCAAAGATGATTATGCTACCCAAGGTAGCTGCTAACTAGGTGACTTATGTGGCCAAAAATCATTGAATTCTGTGGCTTTATTAGAACACTACGGATCAAAATGTTAAAAATCCAAAGTTACACCCTTTACCGTGAAAATGACCATATACAAACAAGTAAACCTGCAAATGTGTGTCTCAACCCCATTAGCTCAGTTGGTAAAGCGTCAGACTTTGGAACAATTTCATGTTTTTAAAGTGCTTGATAGTAAGCACATATGTTAACTATCGAGTTTTTATGGTATTAGCACTTTCGACAAACTCTATTTGAACCTCCCCATTCCTTTGTGGAAGTCTCTAGCTTGCAACATAAAAGGTTCTCTTGTCTGAAAGTTAGGATCTATAGAGGTTAGGGTAAGATTTAGGGTTAGGGGAAATTCGGTTTTAGGATAGTCGCTCAACAATTTTGGTATATTTGGTGCATTTGGGCAAAAGTGCCCTTGAAATCACTCAATTTGGTCAAATTTGGGTGCTTTTTGTGACAATTGGTATAATAAAGGGTTGCAAAAATAGCGAAACATAACGAATCCAATTTCACACATTTCTACACCTCAATGGCAGTCATAGCTGGGTCCCCGTCGGCTCCATCTCACCTAAAATGTGAAATGATGCGGCCTTGGAGGGTATTTTAAATTGCATTCTATCAGCCGTGTTTCACGTAGACAAAGGAACAACACCAGTTTGGTGCTGCAGGGACCCATTAATGGCCGACCAAATCCTGACCTTGACTTGGCTCGTTGGATTCGTCTATAGAGAAAGCCAGCATCTGAAAGTGTGTGTGGCACATCCCCATAGTTTAAAGGGAGCAACTTTCAAAGGGGCAATACTTGATGAAAATTGTCAAAAATGGGCTAAAAAGTACAAAAAGGTCTAAAAGTCTTCCAACATCAGGGAAGTCACCATCCCACAGGGGTGCTATAACAGATTTGCCACCATAGTCAACTCAACACTGGCCAAACTTAATATTTCACTTTTAACTTGATATTTCAGATTATTCCTCAAGAAGACAAACCCACCAATGGGGACAGCATATCTGGCAACACCAAATTCAGCCACCCTAGGCAACAGGTCAACCTATGTAATTGTACACACTGTCAATTTCAAGACTCCCTTCTAGAAACACTGTCAATGTGTCTTCATCCTATCATCTTGCTCAGGGTGGTGGAACATGTGCTATTGGCCCTCATTAATATTAATGAGGGGTGGGGAAGAAAGGCGGCTGTGATTGGTGGAGAGGCAGATGATAAGAAGCATATACAAATTAAGGTATGGACATTTCAATTGTACTTTATTCAGTCATTCCACCCTTATATAACTGCCCATACAGTTTCACAAACGGCAGGGTCAAAGAAACGATGGGGTCAAGGTGGTCAGCTGGCGAAGCACCCTAAAGCTGTTGGTTTTAGGATTTACAATGTGACGAGCCTCATACCAGTACTCTTGTGATTTGGCCATTCCACTTGTAACCCATACACCCCCTATGGAAGACCTTAAAAGGGCATTTCGTGATCCACAGCATCATCCCCCCACTTTTCTCAAAAAAAGTTGAGATTTTTATATCAATGGAAACCTCTGGCTACATAATGTTTATGTACAAAATATTTCTTGCAGATTAATTCGTTTGGCAAAGACACTAAAATGGCCATATCTCTGAAACCATTAAATGGGGTTTTCAGCAAAATAAAGCTCTGAAAATGGCCTATATAATGAGATTGAAAACTGAATTTTGCTTGATCGCATCACATTTGAATTTTATACTCCCTGTGTGGAAGATTAAGGTCATGTCTTCTATAGGGGGTGTATGAATTTCAACTGGAATAGCCCATTATTTACGCCCCAATTCTTTTCAGGTCTTGTGCATGTTGCAAAGATGGTGCATTCTTATACCGGAGGATTTTGTCGGAGACCAAGTGGTGCGAAAGGAAGCCTCTGTTCTACTACGGAGACTAGGTACACTCGGTAGTTGCAAGGATCTAAATCATGTGACCAAACGCATCCAGTCCCTTACCTGTCGCCCGCAGCCGAGTAGATCATTTAAGGAGCCCAGAGGAATAAGAAAATCGCATCTACGGAGCAGTGTCCGCTCTTTGCAACATAGCGCCAGTTCTCTACACAGTCTTCGCTTGCTGTCCACGGATTCGGACCAGGGATCTCCAGTGCATCGAGGGAAATTGTCGGTATCTTCCATAGGTAGTACAGTATCCGGGGACGCCACTCATCATTGACGCCAAAAGCGCCAAGCAATGCGCTTTGAATACGATATCTACTATTGCTACGCTGCCTATGATTGATAAGCAGATTGTGAATATGCCGCTGAATGAATTGGATTATCTCTATGATCAGGTAAGTGCCATATGATATCTTATGCTGGCTTCATACTTTCCTGCCACTTGCCGCTTTGGCGTCCTGACAATGATTTTGCTTCACCGCACACTCGCACCAGAAACGCTAGTGGTAACCAGCGCAAACTTGGGAGCGGTGGCACTCTGCTTTTAGAAAAGTGCAAGCGGCATGATGAAGTGCCGCGCTGCTCAGTGGTAAGCGGCATAAAGTATGAAACCAGCATTAGACCCTGTCTACACTATAAGGGGACTTGGTGACACTGCTTTCTTATACTTTAAATCATATTCGGGAGATAGCCTGAGGTCATGGGTTCGAGTCCTCAACGTCAACATGTTGTGTACTATAGGTAAGGTTCTTCACCCTATGAGAAGAAAACCAAATTTTGTTAAATGGATGTGGCATTCATTGCATTTTGCAAAAAAGAAATAACTGTTTACTGTTGGATATATTGCGAGTTATGTTTTTCTTTACGTAATCGCACCATCTCTCGACAATCTTTTGGCAGTGTTATCTAAATTTTCATATATTTACCGCTTTTCGCGTTTTGCGATAAAACTTTTCATTTATTCAGTGAATACGCATGAAAAATATGACAAATTCGGAATATTAGGAAAAGTCTTTGATAGCGGTAATTTCAAATTCACATCATTATTTTTTATTATTTCCTTTTTTATTATACCTTTTCACAATGCCGTGTTTTGATGTGATAGGTTACAAAAAACATCTTAGTCATGAAGAAAACCTGTTGGGTCTACTTATGAACTGAATGTCGCCAACATTTGCAGCAGCCATACAAAATAATATAGAGGGCAGTGTGACTTGAACCTGATGCTTCCACCTTCATTTTGAGCATGCATTGATTTGCAATAATTCTGATATTGTGGGTGGTATACTATTGGCTAAGATACCTGGTTTGGACTGCATGTTCTGGTTCGGTTCACCATGCTGGTGTGGAATAATTATTGTGGACCGGAGATCGTGTTATAGTACCAAAAGGGAGGGATTTGACATTAGAATTTCATTTTTCAGAGGAGGGGAGGAAGGGGGCAAGCAAACTTTCAAAGGCCAGCATCCCACAGGGGAGCAAGGGTGGGTGGCAAGACTTCCGGCGGGTAGCTGCTCCCCCCATCCTTGCTCTCTCTTGGCTACACCCCTGGCACTCCGGCCCTCCTGCACTACCATGCTGCTTAACAGTATTTATGTAGCCTATATTACCCGATCCCACAAAACCAGACATATGTGACCGTGCACAGCACGAATGAGCCGTAAATGTCCTCAATTGTATTCTGAGTTACAGTGTAAAATGGGCATGAAGGTCATATTCATAGATATTTCAATTTGGTGCTACGTGTATCTCATTAAATGAGGTACACGTAGCACCAAATCTTCAATATAAAAGGTCAAAATTTTCAATTGATCGTCGGCTTTTCCTCCCAGCTACATACACTTTAAGAATATATCATTAGATTTATAAAATTTATTTTGAGGACTGTTATATATCAAAAATTAGAAAAATATCAAATTTTAATAATTTGTCATAAAATTTGTATTAATGAAAATTATTTGATATCAGAAAGACATGCTTCGTATTCATAATGCAATTCGATACGTCTGAGGTGCTCTCATGTCCCCCAAAAATACTGTCGAAACGCCATAAACGCTCATTCTAGATCCCTTAAGGTATAGGCTGAGCAAAAATTGTTTAGTTGAGGCTTGTGCATCAAAGGCTCCAGCATCTGAGCGCTCATGCATTATTGCATCCAATTTCTGATCATTTCTCTCTCAACATGTGATACGCATCCAAAGTGAAATGCATTTTTATTCATAGTCAGATATTTTTTAATGTTTTTGAATCAGTCTGGTTCCAAAGTGCAGAGCAACCTGATTGGTTAATTATACATGTTATATGATATAATCATTTGAGTAACCAATCAAAATAGAGCTTGTTTAAAATCTCTCGGCACTTTGAAGCTAATCCCCTTCAACCCATTCTTTTCATACCGATATCTCTGATTGGCTGAATATATGATCATAGGGCTGATTGTAACCAATCAAAATAGTTCTTAGTGGAAGTTAGTGCCCAATGTCTTACGGCAGAATGGGCCACTTTTGGAGACAGTTTAAGTCGATAAGTCCTTGCATAGCTTTTTGTCTAGTGGAAATTTTCACTTTGTTAATTTTTTGTGAAGTTTGCAGTTATTTGTGGTAGAGACCAATATATAATGAGCTATTCCAGTTGAAATCCATACGCCCCCTATATAAGACATGACTTTAATCTCTCACACAGGGAGTGTGAATTTTAAATGGAAAGGCCAGCATCCCACAGGGGAGCAAGGGTGGGTGGCAAGACTTCCGGCGGGTAGCTGCTCCCCCCATCCTTGCTCTCTCTCTTGGCTACACCCCTGGCACTCCGGCCCTCCTGCACTACCATGCTGCTTAACAGTATTTATGTAGCCTATATTACCCGATCCTAAAACCAGACATATGTGACCGTTACATATGTGATCAGCACGAATGAGCCGTAAATGTCCTCAATTGTATTCTGAGTTACAGTGTAAAATGGGCATGAAGGTCATATTCATAGGTATTTCAATTTGGTGCTACGTGTATCTCATTAAATGAGGTACACGTAGCACCAAATTGAGGTACCTATGAATACGACCTTCATGCCCATTTTACACTGTAACTCAGAATACAATTGAGGACATTTACGGCTCATTCGTGGTGTACGGTCACATATGTCACTAATTTTGAAAATTGAGGTCTTCAACTTTCATTTGACATGTGATCCTCATTCTACGGTCTTTCAACGGAAAGGGGGAAGCGACACATAAAGAAAAGGCAAATGCAAGAAAATGCCTTTAAAGTTGTAAAATGACATGTTAAAGAGGACTTGGTTTGGCTCAGAAAATGCTAGATTTGGGTGCTTTTGACATAAAAGAATATTTTGTTTTCAATAGTAGGTTAAAGTAAACATATTAAGGAATCAGAAATATTTAAAACCTGAACAACGAAATCTGCAAGGTTTTTCACCCCTTTATCAACTTTGACTTGCCGTACCTCAATATGGCTGAGTGCGACTTATGGCAGGTTTCGTCAGAGCGGGTCACATAAATAAAGTTGGTCAGTCAATTTGAGAAAGTGCTAGGTCTTAACACAAAACTATCATTGAGGTGTGTAACATCAAGTTCATCAACCCAAATTTTTGGATTTGCATAAAAGAATTTTTGAAATAGCTATTTTACTGACAATCCTAATGAGCTTATTTGCCAATACAAGGCTTGCTTGTACTCATTTTAATGCATTTTTCATGCTGATTCCAAATATGGTCATACAAATTTACAATCCTGAAATTGTTGTATTTAAAAAAGAAAATTGAAACTTGTCGTCTACAGTCGACACCCGCTTTGAGAGAATTAAGGGGAGAGGTTGATAATCACTATCATGTGACGCAGGCAAGTCACTGAGAATGTCAAATAACTGTCATTTTAGAAGTGTGGTTACCAAAAACCTTCTTACAGCATTTTTTCTGCAATAAAATGTCTTTTTATTGCACATTTGGTTTTGTTCAGCACTTTGCAACACTGACTGATTGACAGTACTACAATACATTAACCCCATGAGAACTATCTGCCGATTGGCCAAAATGAATATTGTGTCCAATTTTAAACCAATCAAGGAGGGTATAATAAGATCATCTGCAAATGCAAGTTCGACCATAAAAAGTTTAAAGCCCAGTCATAATTGGCTATTGAAACAAGCTTTTCACGTTATCAACCAATCAGAAATGCTGTTAGATGATCATGACCAGTAGTGTCCAGGTGGTTAATGACAAATCAATTATGAATAAAAATGTCTAAAAACTCTACAGAGGTAAGCGGCCTTGTGCATAATGCATCATGATAAAGGACTATTTCAGAGATTTTATCACAAGAAAGGGAAGGGGTATGAACGTTTGGACAGTATTTATTGTGGGTCATTAGAGCACGTCAGACATATCTAATTGCATTCTGAATACGAAGAATGTCCTTCTGATGTCAAATAATTTTGATTTTTTGAAATTCGCAATGTAATACACATTTTATGGCAAATCATTAAAAATTGATATTTTTGATATTTAACAGTACTTGAAGTAAACTTGATAAATCTGATGATTTATACTTGAAGTGTATGTAGGTGGGATGAAAAGTCGACGTTTTTTTTTTTCCCCAAAACACCAAAAAAATAGGTCTTTTGGGGAAAAAATCCATATCTTCAATATAAAAGGTCAAAATTTTCAATTGATCGTCGGCTTTTCCTCCCAGCTACATACACTTTAAGAATATATCATTAGATTTATAAAATTTATTTTGAGGACTGTTATATATCAAAAATTAGAAAAATATCAAATTTTAATAATTTGTCATAAAATTTGTATTAATGAAAATTATTTGATATCAGAAAGACATGCTTCAGTATTCATAATGCAATTCGATACGCCTGAGGTGCTCTCATGTCCCCAAAAATACTGTCGAAACGCCATAAACGCTCATTCTAGATCCCTTAAGGTATAGGCTGAGCAAAAATTGTTTAGTTGAGGCTTGTGCATCAAAGGCTCCAGCATCTGAGCGCCATGCATTATTGCATCCAATTTCTGATCATTTCTCTCTCAACATGTGATACGCATCCAAAGTGAAATGCATTTTTATTCATAGTCAGATATTTTTAATGTTTTTGAATCAGTCTGGTTCCAAAGTGCAGAGCAACCTGATTGGTTAATTATACATGTTATATGATATAATCATTTGAGTAACCAATCAAAATAGAGCTTGTTTAAAATCTCTGGGCACTTTGAAGCTAATCCCCTTCAACCCATTCTTTTCATACCGATATCTCTGATTGGCTGAATATATGATCATAGGGCTGATTGTAACCAATCAAAATAGTTCTTAGTGGAAGTTAGTGCCCAATGTCTTTACGGCAGAATGGGCCACTTTTGGAGACAGTTTAAGTCGATAAGTCCTTGCATAGCTTTTTGTCTAGTGGAAATTTTCACTTTGTTAATTTTTTGTGAAGTTTGCAGTTATTTGTGGTAGAGACCAATATATAATGAGCTATTCCAGTTGAAATCCATACGCCCCCTATATAAGACATGACTTTAATCTCTCACACAGGGAGTGTGAATTTTAAATGGGGTTACCTGAATGTGTGATGCCATTTGAAATCTACACTCCCTGTGTGGGAGATTAAGGTCATGTCTTCCATAGGGGTTTATGGATTATAACTAGAATAGCCTAAATATTTAAATAGATGGTTCAAGAGTGTACATTTGTACAAGGGTGTGAAAATTAAAAACTCATGAAAATGTCAGTACTGAAAACACACATCCACGCATGATACGTGATAGTAATTTGACATTTTGTTCCTGCATCCGATATTAGCGATCATCGATGTCATTACGTTAGAATGAGCCATTTTCAGTGACACTTTGTAGTCTCGGCCACAGTCTGGGAATTACTTGCAAATCACAAGTTTTACATGGACTACTTGATGCTTTCTATTTGAACATTGTCAATGGTTTCTCATTGTCAGTGACGGCACCATGAATTTTTTTTTCGGGGAGGGGGCATTGGGGACAAAGTGAATTTCAGGAGAATTCAACACATTTTGTGCAAAAAGTGAAACTGGGGAGAAAGTGTTCTGACTAGGGGGGCATTTTCTCCTTCCCCTTGCCCCCCCCATAAGTGCCACCACTGCTCATTATGCCAAAGGGGTTATTATATCAAACCCACTGAGTACTTAGCTAGTAGCAATGACCCCTAGGGGGGTAGCTCCCATTGTGGCCTGTACACCATCCGTGATAATCAACTTTTGAAAAACATTTGTAAACAAGGATTTAACCCTTGGCTAAAAACGATACCCTTTACAGGTAACACGTGCCTGTGTTCACACCCTAAACAGGGATTTTAATCCTTGCATCAAATTTCATACCCTAGATTGCATTTCTGCTCATTAGCAATTGCAATTTTGCTACCCTATTTTCCAATTTTTCATGTTTTTGACACCCTAAACACGAAAAACTACCCTTTTTACACATTTTTATTATTTCGGATGGTGTACAGGCCACAATGGGAGTGACCCCCCGGCAATGACCATACAAAAATGTGCCCTAAGTATGGGCCTCACGTTGGTATAAACATGGTCCACCTTCAAATTCTTGGCAGTATGCACTACCAAAACCAAATTTGAATAGAATACCTCCCCTGGATAATCAATGTCATTACGTTAAAATGAACCATTTTCTGGGACACTTTGCAAAAATTATTAGCAAATGGCAAGTTGTAGGCGGTTTGCTTGGGAGTTTAGCATTTGGACATGTTTAAAGGTTTCTCATGCCAAATCATTTCTTTTTATGTTTTTATCTTTGTATAATTATGCAGTCTATGAGAAATCAAACATGGGTGGATTATTGTGTACACAAAATTGTCAATGGATGAGACACAATTCAATCTTTCTACTGTGCGGCGATAGGCGCGACCTTTGTCCCACCAAACGTCTATTAATTTGGGTTAATCGCGACCTTCCATGATATACCAGGTTCAACAGCAACTTAACCGTAGGACGACCTTGCTACCATTTACCATCCATTCAGACTGTAGGCCTACCATTATTCACACGAGGGCTATTGCATGTTAAGTGTGCACTTTTCAAAATGGTGCTTCAGCATGTCTGGTTACCTGAATTTGGAACATTATATAATGTGGGTGATTTTATTAGATGGGTGTTATGGAGGAGAAGCTACAGGAGCATTTTCATTAAATTCTGACAACTTTTTATATCAGATTTTTGCATTTACATGCATTTTCAACACATTTCTGGAGTCCTACTTCATATTTTGAATGTCTTGTGAATGATTTCTTAGGAATATAAATAAGCCTCCTTTGTAGCTATTGCTTTGGTAACAAAGTATGAAGCATACACAATGCAATGCAAGTTATTTGGCATAAATTGGTCCAGTATTGCGAAAATTATGACCATTTTTGTAGATTCTATGTTAAACAAAAAAAAAGCGATGTCCTCTCCAAAACAAGTACTATCAAAATTGAAACTAAATTGGTAGTTCCTGCCAAAACTTGCATCTGTAGAATCTTAAGGGTGTTCCGCAATCATAAAACAGGACAATTAGTTCTGAGGATATTTGTATAAAATATCACAACCTGCCAGTTTTGGTGTCTTGATTCCGCGTTAAAAGTGTGTCCTCTCCAGAACAGGGGTAAATCGGCAATTGACACAAAATCAAGGGTAAATGTTTCACTTTATTTCAACAAGATTAACCTTCTCCTTCCCTCTAACAAGACAAGGCATTAGTTTTTAATCACAGTACTCAAAGATGATGATATCATGTTGTTAAACAGAATGTCCTCTCCAGAACAACCAAAAACTGTGGTCCGGAACAGCTCACAAAAAGCATGTACTTTTATTTCAAGACGCCATGCATTTTCCCATTGAAACTTTAGTGATGAATTTAACAATGTTATTGATGATCCCACGCTCTGATATTTTGGAATTGAATTTGGTACATCATGAAGTTCTAAAATCATAGAATTTTATGAATTTAAGGACTTCTAATTTTGACCCTCTGTGGGACTGTAAGTGTACGCTTAACGTGAAATAGCCCACAGTAGGTGGTTGGTATTACAAAGAGTAGACAAATATATAGTTTTTATGCGCTGAAATGTAAAGTGTAGTAACTGATATGTTTTCTGTAGTTCATCCAAAGACAAATATAAGTAAGAGTAATCATTATTTATTAAAGTAAACAAAAAAGCAGCATATAAAATCATGCCACGTAGTAAAAAAATTATAAAATCATACCCGCTGAAAACTGCAACCAACCAAAATATCCTATGTGGAGAACAGCGTTCAATAACCTTGAGTGAACGTGACCTGACAAGCAGAGAAATTTTGACTTACTGAAATATCTCACCGTTATCAATTTGAAACTGATGGTCGGAGCTGATAGTTTACTTGTTGAAGTAAACTAGGGTAAATTTAGTTAATATAAACTGTTAACTAGGTTTAGACACCTTAGCATATTTGCTGTGACGCTGCAGTACTTTTCCAGGGCAGTTATTCTGCAGAGACCTGCTGGTGCATTGCGAGACTAGCTCAGTCCTATGCAAGGTCGTGTGTTTTGTGGTATGGGTGATTTTGTCGTATTTTTATACAAAAAAAATCGGGCGGTGTGTATAACAGCCATCAAAATTCACGAAAAAAATACACAAAGTGTACAAATGTATATGAAATCCATATACAGATAAATTGTGACTATTACAATTGTCCCGATTTTAACACTAAACCGCCGACGGCTGTTGCTGGTCCTATAGCGTAGCATGCAGGGGTTTGTAGAGGTCATCTGGTTTAATACGGAGTAGAATAGGAAAAGTGGACCGATAGATTGTATTGAAAATATTTGGTGTTTAATTTTTGAGATATTTACTCAAAATATCAAGAACCACTGAACCAATAATAAGCTTGTTTGTACTCATTTTAATGCATTTTTCATGCTGATTCCAAATACGATTTTTAAATTTTTGAATTAAAAAACATGTAACTTATCGTCTGCAGTCTATTACAAGTCCGACCGACTTATTTTTTGGTTGAAGGAGATTGACTTTCACAGAAATGTTTTTAAAAAGTTTTAACAATTTTTAAAATATCTTTGGACAAAATTTGCAGATTTTTTCCAGATTTTTCCATCTTTCTGTAATTTTTTGGGTAATTTAGCTGCTGACAGAAAAAATAAAAATAAAACTGTTACTTTATTGCTTAGCTTACAAAGCTAAAGCTAACAAAGATGAAATAATGGTATAAAAACAAATCCCCCAAATTAAAAAACTAGTTCTATGGCCTTAAAATTCTCCGGTACCTGAATGACCTTTTTAAAATTCACAAAAGTGCATGCATCTTGAGGTACTAAAATCTTCAGTGGCTTCAAGTATTATCTTCCTGTGTAATGTGTGTCACATGCAAACACTCATGGACACTACTAACAGAGCCACTTATTGGTTAATTACATAATATAATCATCTGAGTGACCAATCAAAATAGAGCTTTTAAATATCCCTTTCAGCCCTACTGACTGTTCTTACCACATCTCTGATTGGCTCAATACCTGATATAGCTGTCTTTGAAACCAATCAAAATAGTTCTTAGAGGCTGACAATTCATCTGATAGTGGCCATGGAGTTAATTTTAGGATTTTACTTTGGGTATGTTGGGAATAGAATAAAACCAGCTATCAGGGCTGTCAAATTTTTGGAATTGCTGTGGCATGAGACACTGTCGAACCAAGACAGAATATTGTTTGCCAAATTTTGACCCATGATTATTTGAGCCAGGGTGCTAGAGAATCTAAAGAGTGTGGGGGTAGGGACAACAATAGTTTGATGGAGTGTGAAATTTTGTGCGGTTCATTTAACCTTGGCATGACATTTACTACCCTTGGCATGATATTTATTACCTTGGCATGAGAGCGAATGCATGACTGTCACACTCAATGTGTGACAGTTCACAGCCCTGTCACTATATGCATTGTTACTTTAAAAAATGGAGGCCTTAGGTTTAAGAACTCAGCACTGAGGTAGACCCAAAAAGTAACAGCTCTGCCATATTTCATATTTGCATGTCGCTCATGGAGGGCTAAGTATCTCCAGATTATTTGGCTATACGTCCAGGAAACTTATTTCAATGGGCGTTTTCCAGTGGCGTAGATTTCTTTTTGACATTGGGGTGGATGGAGTTGAAAAAAAAAATTGAAGTATAGTCAATCGAGCACCTTTTTGTGACAGAATATTTGTATGGTACAATAGTGCGCGAAGTGCGCGAAAAATTTTGGTATTTTGAAGCTAAACTGACAAAATATGGTGTAAAAGTAGAATAAATGTGCGCGAAAAATTTGCACTTTTGGGGCTAAAATGGGCAAATATGAGGTTAATTTGGTCAGAAACCCATTATCAGGCATCAACATTGGGGGATGATTGTATGGACCATCCCCTGGCAAAATATTGGGGGATAAAATCCCCCATCCCCCGGATCTACGCCATGTAACATATATGTGCCAAACAAAAACTTGCACTAAGCATGGAGTGTGTAAACCTTTTTACTGGCAGTTCTACATTTTTCAACCTTACTTCGCCCCGAGTTTAATTGACACCCTCAGATTTAGAACCTTTCTATCCGCTCATCTTTATTTCAATTTGGGCATATATTTGTATTCTGGCCGCCCCACATTTGCGACGGCCGTGCCACATTTCTCTACGGCCCTGAGCTAAATTGACACCCTCGTAAAACTTTCCTGTACCATTTGCCAAAGGTGCATGTGTTGGCTTGATTAGACTCTTGCATGCACGAGTATACATATTCACTTTATTTGACTTCTGCACGAGTGATCTAATGTCGTTACAAAATTTCAGATCAATTGGTTGACCAAAGTGTAATGTAGACGCTGTAATTTTTGCGAGGGTTTTATTTTTGTGAATAGACGTGCAGGCGCGAAAATAACAAGTATATTCACTTTATTTGACTTCTGCACGAGTGATCTAATATTGTTACAAAATTTCAGATCAATTGGCTGTACAAAGTGTAATGTACACATACTGTACACGCTGTAATTTTCGCGAGGTTTTTATTTTCGCGAATAGACGTGCAGGGGCGAAAATAACGAGTATACATCATTCATGTAATTTCGTGAGGGTATTATTTTCGCGAGTAGATGTGCAGGCGCAAAAAAACATGCGAAAACACTGTTTTTATTTAAAGTTACTTTACACTTGTAAACGTTAGTTCTGCGAAATTAGAAGCGCACACAATTTTTTCAAAAATCCCAAAATATACGAAAATAACTACGTATATGTATGCTCCAGGATCTGAAACATGCTCATCTATAAAGGCACAGTCCTTTAATGCCAATAATGTTACTGCATTCATTAAACGACCTTTGAATGAACTGTGCCAGTAGAATTGAGACTATTTTTTGGCTCACGTGTATAGTGGTGGACTAAAGCCCTCGGGGGAGGTACATCATCAGTTTATTTATTCTGCTTGAAAATTGCTTTGAAAAAGCAAGAAACGAGCAAGTTAGGGGTCTTTAAGAACTCAAATTCTGACATGAAAATACAAGGATCTTTAGTGCTCTGTTTTGGTAAAATAAGGGGTCTTTTAGAGCTGCACGGTCCATAAAGGGGTCGCTCCAGGGGGAGCATACCTGAATGGTCATTTGTGTGAGTCTTCTTTCTGGGGAGCATACCCGGATGGCCATTTATGTTGAGTGCCCCCGGGCTGATCTATTCAGCCCGCAGAAATGTTCAAACATCATATTTCCATATGTATACAAAACCTATGATAGGCATTCATTTGGTAAATTAAAGAAATGCTGATTATTTGCAATAATTAAGAAAAGCTTTAAAAGGCTTAGAATATTTTTCATATTTTAAAGATACAAATATATTATTTTCACATTTTGTAAGCCATATGTATTTGACTGCATTTTGTTCTTTTCTATTTGAGAAATCTACAAAAAATTATATTTTCCAAGATACCAATTTGTTTGCTAACATCTTGGCAGGCCATTTCTAGAAAGTTGAAGAAATTCACTAAAAATTGGTGAATCTTAGGGATATTTTTTTCCGCAGGCGGATATAATACGGAATTTGCTGGGGATAAAATATAATTATTTGACACATAATTGTGACTGTGGAAATTGTTTTTGTGTTTGGTAGCTTTATGTATAACAAGATTGACTTATGTAAAATTGTTGTTGTATATGTGTTGAGTTTGTGTACGATAATTTGGAAAAAAACATTCATTTTAATATACTGTTTTTAGAAACACACTTTCTCTGGCCTCTTCACTGAGCTAGACGCATGCGTGGTGTCAATTTTGTATAGAATTGGGCTCATTTGCATATGCATAAGTTCGTTGATAAGGCTGTATGCATTTAGTGATAGTAGAGTTCCAGTAAAATGAAGTTGCACGATTGCGCTTGATGATATAATGCGTATATTTTTGCTGTTGAAACATTTGGTTTTGTAAATCTGCACAATGTCCAGGCATGTCGCAAATGGCAAATATTGTATTACGGTAATAATATGTCCTAGTGTATTGTATTTGTTCGAAAAGTTTAGCCCGCTAATTTACTTCGCAAGAAGGCATAGTTAAAGTTGGATAACTTAATTCACGATAAAGGTAGGGATAGAGATATGACGTCATCGAAAAGAGATTTGTTTTAGATTGAGAAATAATGCATGTCAAGTAAAATTTTCGCTGACATTTTTATTTTACTGTTGTATTCATTGTTGTCAATGAAAGTGACAGTAGAATTTCGAAAATAACCGTGTATTTATGACTTATTTATGCATGGGACTATTTGTTATGGTTTTAATGCGGAGGGACATGGAGCTATAGAGGTCAGTAAACGTGAAATGGTCAAAGTCACGTGGACAGGCACATGGAGTTGCAGACACGTGCAATAAATTATGCATGTCAAGTAATAATAATTGTGGGAAATGTTAAATTGTTTTATTGTCGTATACAATTGTTGTATAGGTCTACTGAAGCTGCCAATCAATTCAAAGAAGATAATGAAGAATGATGAGGAAATGTTTGTCATGGGACTATATTTTGCTTTAACGGGACATTAAGTTAACGTTCAGATAAAGTGAAACGGTCAGCATGGATGACACGTGAATTGAAAAAGTCTTTGTCTCCGGTTGTTTATTGCGAGTTATAGGCATGGTTCCGGGTTTGGAGTAAACTTATTTTCTCGTTTTATACACAACGTGTGATCACTGTGATGTAATCGGAAACCAGCGAATAACGGCTGGCGTAACATTTTGTGATGGGGTTACAGGAGTAGTGGGGTTAATATAGAAGGTTACCATGCGAAATGACTTGACCAGGTCAGCACGTCAGTGCATACTGCGAGTTTGTTATCAAGATTTTTTATGAACCCAAGCTCAAGTGCACTAATTGCTTCTTGTAGCATCACCAAGGTAAACATTCGCATGGCCTTGTAAGTTGTGCATGTTCTCTCACACAGTGGACTTGACGTGACGTTCTCTGTATGCTGCTTTCAGCATAATTATAGACCTTTACAGGGTCCATACTGCAGTTACTGTCCGTTTTCCTATACATAATACACAGTGCTCTTTCCCATTGACGCGTGACCTCTACAAATAGCCTACGTTAAAAGTATGGGGATATGCCTAGTTAACGTCGCTGTGTGAAAAATAACCGGCCAATATTAAAAGTATTCTTCTAAAATTCTAGACAATATAGTTTTGTAACATGTCCTAAATTTTTAGCTAATTTAGATGTTTGGAAATATGCGTTTTTGGTGTTTTAGGAAGGATATGTAAACGACAGATAACACCAAAAAATATGAAGAAATTATTTCCAAACCGTGTTAAGTCTGCAAACCACCATGTTTCTTCATTTTCAAGAACGCTGGTTAACAATAAGCACGTATTGTCTCATTTCGTAAACAAAGACCACACAATTGTTCTCTAGCGCCGCTTTATAATCGCTCACCCAAGTGAAACTATAATCCCAGCGCATTGCTCCATTGTACGTGTAAAAGCAGAAACATATGATGTGTGTATTTAACCAGAGAAGATATGATTTAATCAGTTGAGCTGTTTTCAATGAGTGTTATCTTGGTTTAATAGCTTTTAATGGGGTTTAAGTCCTGCAAAGGTCGAATTGAATTCTACTGTAGACATGACTGCATCATGCTATGCTTTCAGTTGACAAAAATCTATTACTGTACTTAGTATGTGCATCGCCTATTTCTATTACCAGTGCACACATGATTTATAAAGCGCGTTCATCTATGTGAACTGTTAGTATTATGTTAGTATTATAGTTTTAAATATTTTACAAACCTGTTACTCAGATAAAAAGTATCATAACTCCAAAAATGCTGTTTTAAAGAAAACTAAAAACCACATTCTTGTGATTCTATTGAAATTAAGTTATGTGTAGTACTGATTTAAAAGCAACCCTTTGAACCCAATACAAAGTCTGTCCAGAAGTTACGTATTAAATATGTCACAATCTGATCATGCAGAACAAAGGAAGCATTTTTCACAATTCATTTCCCGGAGGGGGGGCACTCCTATTGTCGCCTGTACACCATCCGCGATAATCAACTTTTGAAAGCACCCTAAACAAGGATTTAACCCTTGGCAAAAACGACACCCTAAACAGGTAACACGCTACTGTTTCACACCCTAAACAGGGATTCCTTGTATCAAATTTCATACCCTAAATTTCATTTCCGCGTATTAGCAATTGCAATTTTGCTACCTTTCCCCCCAATTTTTCATGTTTATTACACCCTAAACACGAAACGCGCGTATCGCGCCTACCCACAAAAAGTACATGTTTTACGCGTTTTTATTTATTACGGATGGTGTACATGCCACAATGGGCGTGACCCCATCCGGGCAACCGCCATACTTCAATATGCTTGGTTCTAGAGTTCTGATGATTTGTAGTATGCCCCTACACCATATTTTTGCCTTGATCTCAATTACAAATTTGGCGGCTTGGGCCCTAAACCAGATATCACACATTGTTACAAAACATTCCAGCAACCTGGTATTTCAATTACTTGTCTTTATATGAATAAAGTGAAGTCATCTAACTCAATTCATACAAAATCTCAGTTTTGTTAGGCATTGAGTGTTAATGCTGTGCTGACCTTTCAATTAATATTAATTTTTAAACAACATTAACAACATTGAAGACAAACCTGCAGTGACAAAATCATTAAACGGAGACGAATATAACTATTCGCCTCAGATGTGACATGTTTTCATTCAAAGATTATTTATTCTATACTTCTCTTAAGTTAAGTGCTTTCAGTGATCCCAGCGAAAGTACAAAGAAATTTTGTCTTAAATACATAGCTTTCAGCTGAATTACTATGTTAGCACATCTATGACAATGCAAAGGTACCAAAATCTGAATTTTGATGACTCACGATACGATCGTCCAAATGTGCAAATCGCCGAATGGGCTTTAAAACCTGTTACTTTTAAATCAGTGGCTCCGGAACCGAGGCAAATCCATCATGTTTCCTTTAATTACTGCGTTGTCTTTTTTAAAGACATTTCTTGTTTAGAACATTTGACCTTTTACACAATGGAAAACTTGCCACTCTATTGAAAACCTTGGACAAGGACACTACGTGACTGTAATAGATGGATGATGGAGATAGATAACAATTTATTGACATTTATTTTTACTTTGTGTGATATATGAAATGAGGCATATTCTGACGCAAAGAAATATATAAAAAGTATCTCTTGCATAACTGACGGCTTACTCATAGAAATACAAGAACTTATTACATTGTGCATTTTATTTTTGGACACTTAGTGGAAACAAACAGGTTTTTCTCTCTGATTGTAAGAACCTTGAACAAGGCCATAGGGCCAAGGAAAAAAAATTGTTTGCTTGCCCTCAAATGAATTTTAACAATTGGGTCGGTCGGTCGGGATTTCTTTTCTTTCTTTTTTTTTAATTACTAGCAAACTCTACTGTTTGTGTGAATTAAGGCTCTAAATATGAACAATCAGACAATTTTGGTGTCAAAATGAATCAACTAACATTACAAAACAACTAAAATGTTGAACACAAGCTCTAAAATACATTTTTATTTACATCTTCAGAATGCAAAAATTTGTAAAGAAAAAAAACACTTTTTCAGGAATTTCAAAAAATAGGGTCGGTCTTCTTTTGTACAGTAAATAGAAAAAAAACACACCTTTTTTCAGATTTCCAAAATTAGGGTCGGTCGGTTGAGGGCAAGCAAACATCTTTTTTTTTGGCCTAGACATGAATGCATATGATGGAGAGATAGCAATTTGACATCTATTTTTACCTTTGCATGCCGATGATGATCATTGCAGATATGTGACCCGCTCCCACAAAACCAGACATAAGTCACAAATTTGCAAAATTGATGTCATCATTTAGTATAGGTCTTCAGCTTTCATTTGATACCAAAATTATGTTTCTGGGACATGTGGTCCTCATTCTACAGTCCTTCAACCGGAAGGGGTAAAGTGACACATAAGGAAAGGCAAATGCAAGAAAAATGGCTTTAAAGTTGTAAAATGACATGTTAAAGGAATTGGTTTGGTTCAGAAAATGCTAGATTTGGGAGCTTTAGATGTAAAAGAATATTTTGTTTTCAATGCAATGGTAGGTTTTAAAGTAAACATATCAAGGAATCAAAAAATAATAAAAAATGAAAAACTAAATCTGCAAGGGTTTTCACCCCTTTCCCAATTTTGACTCGCTGTATCTCGAAATGGCTGAGTGCGACTTATGGCGGGTTTTGTCAGAGCGGGTCATATATATAAAATGCAGAATTTGGGGAAAATCTTTTAAATTTTGAAATATTAAAAAAAGTACACCTTGCATCTCTAATTGGGCTATTCCAGTTGAGATCCATACTCCCCCTGTGGAAGATTTTGGAATTATCTTCCACAGGGGAGTATGTTAATGTAATTGGTGAGAGTTAATCACTTTGAAACTCATACTCCCCCTGTATTATAGCTTTACTTATAACTTCCACAACTGGAGTGAGTATTTCAAATGGAAGTTACCCAACTGTTTATTCTAATCAAAACTTATACTCCCTCTGTGGAAGACTTCAGCTAAATCTTCCACAGGGGTAGTGTGGCTTTTACATGGAATAGCCCATTATCCTGAGGTGAAAACCTTGAACAAGGACATAGGCATTAATGCAATAGATGCATGGCAAATTGACATCTATTTTTACTTATAATAATAAAATATGGCAATTATTCTGACAAAAAGAAATATTTACAAAGAAAAGAAGTACATCTTGCATTTCTATTTTTTGTATGCCTCTTGGAAACAAATGTGTTTTTCTTCCTGATAATGAAAACCTTGAACAAGGGCATAGACTTGAATGGCATATTCCATTTGAAATTTATACACCCCCTGTGGAAGACATACACCCCCTATGGAAGACATGCACCCACTTAGGAAGACATATGGGAGACATCTCCAAAACAGGGGGTGTGAATTGCAAATGGGGTTTACCTGGATGGATGACTTCATTTGAAATTAACACTCCCTGTGATGTAGATTAAGTCATGTATTCATTAAGGGGTGTATGGATTTCAACTGGAATAGCCTGATGTAATAGATGCATGATGGGTAATAGATAGCAAGTTTGACATACTATTTTTACTTTGCTAGATCATTGTAGATATATAAAATTCTGACAAAGAGAAACATTTAAAAAAAAGTACCCCTTGCATCATGTTTAATTGTTTTGTACACGTTACCTACCTAAGGGAAACAAATGTGTTTTCCCCTGATAGTGAAAACCTTGAACAAGGACATACCTAGCAAACACAAAAATGTTCTTCAACAGTCTATTCAAACTGTTTTAATAACATTTAAATGTCTTTTAAGATGTTTTTGAATTTTGATAGTTACCCAGCAAACACAAAATGCTTTACAGAAAACCTTTAAAAGTAGAGTTATATAAAGGGTATAAAACGTTTTAATAACATTCAGAAAACATTTTTGAAAACTTAATGTAAAACATTCTAATGTAATATTATTAAAGAGTTGACAAAATGTTTTCCAAAATATTTTGCCATAAAAATTTTACAGTAACATTTTAGCATCATTTTAAAGATATTGTTGTGATGTTTTACATATAAAATGGTTTTAAAAAAATGTTTTCATAATCTTTATAGAATACAGCATAATAAATGTCATTAAAATGTTTCAACCCAAACCAAAATGTGTTTGTAACACGTTTATAATGTTTTAAAAATTAAACATTTTAAAAATATTTTTGTGTTTGCTCGATAAAATTTGAGTGTAAAATTACTTAGATAATTGTACAGGGTTCGGTTTTTGCCGGCAAAAACCTGTTTTTGCCAACAAAGTGGCAATAACTGACAAAAACCTGTTTTTGCCTGGTTTAAACCGGCAAAAATGGCAAAAACTGGCGAAAACTCATACATTGTATGTCATGTATTCATTCAAATATTAACAAGTAACACAGAAAGCTCTAAACAGTACCATACAACTTTTAATGAATCATTCAACATATTTTTTGTCTCATCAAATCCTTAAAATGAAAATGTTTTGAATTTGATGCAACATTTCAGTTAAATGCACACCTTTAATTTCTTATGTTACTTATAATCTGGCCTTTTTACACTCAGGAAATTAATTTTTAATTTAATGATTCGCTTTGAGATAAAAAAATCTGAACTTTAAATCACTTTTTTATTTTTTGCCATTTTTGCCGGCAAAAACTGGCAAAAACCTGTGAACCCTGTCATTGTAGCTTTACCTATTACCTATACACATATTGTGGTTTACTGTTGCCATGTTTCCTGTTCGGCTCACGCTTGATGGAATCATCTTGATTGTCTTCAGACATGCGGATGTGATGAAGTAGACACATAGAGCACTTGAGACAGCGGGGATAAGAGACAGAGAAGGCGACGGAGAGAAAGAGAGAGAGAGATGGTGAAAGACATGAGCGAGAGTAAGGAAAGGGAGTAAGTAAGAGTACAGTAGAGGGAGCGAGTGTACCCGGAGACATGTTATAACTTCAGATCAAAACCATTTTTGGTTGCCTCAATGGTGCCCCGATATTTTTAACCTTATTACTGTGGTCCATGGCAAGTCCTGCAGCGGTCAACTCACAACAAATTTTAAGGGGAAAACATTGACAAAAATGGGCTAAAATGTACAAAAAAGGCCTACAAATATTAAATATCAGGGCGGCCACCATCCCACAGCTGGGGGAAGCTGCCTCCTTTGCCCCCTGGCTACGCCACTGATCCCAGGCTCTGGATATCCCCTTCCCATAGAACATATCCTATCATTCCCATAATGCATTTCTCCCATTTTAATTTTCTGACTGATTTGCTATCTACTGCAACATGGATGACAAAATGTACCTCAATGAACAGAGCACATCCAGATCTTGCAAAGTGTGTTTACATTTGTTGACTATCGATCCTTGTTTAACCAGTCTATTCTCAAAATGAAAACAAAGAGAATCTTTACAATTAAGTAATGGGACTGTCATTTGATGAAATGAGGTAATACTAGTATTTCAATGTTGCAAATTCTGTGAAGGGTACATCTTCTCTGCCTATACTGAATAGGAGACATCGGGGGCAAAATTAAATTTTGGGGGGCATAGACGAAAAGAAATTGCAGTTGCATCATACATACATATACCAGGTTTTTTTAGAGAGAGACTGTACCTGTGGTAAAATGTGCGCACACAATTTTTGTATTTTACTCTATTTTCGCCCATGATCTGGATTAAAAAGGCTTTATTGTGAAAATTTTGTATTTTACAATATTTTGGCCCATATTTTTGCTCCTAGCCCCTTTTCTTTTCCTTTGCCCTCCAGATTTTCTCTATCATTTCTTGGCAGAGGGGCACTTTCTTCTTTCATTTTTTGTCACAGGGGCACTCTGTCCCCTCCCCCGCTGGCTACACTCCTGGGAGACATGGAGAGATAGACACATGCAGCTAGCTTTAACTCTCTTCAAGCGGGTGTCGACTGCAGACGACACGTTTCAAATTTTTTTTTTTAATTTCAGAAATGTAAATTTTCATGACCATATTTGGAATCGACATGAAAAATGCACTAAAATGAGTACAAACAAGCCTAGTATTGATTCAGCAGTTCTTTAGATAGCTCTTGATATTTTGAGAAAATATTTCAAAACTTGAACTTTTTCCATTGAAGCGCATGGCTAGCACGCAGAGCATTAAGCTTGAAGTATAAGATATTCACTCATATGCCTCAATGCAGCTATTCTTCTGTCTGCTTGCAATATTTTGTCAATAATTTGTGCGGAAAAAAGTATATTACTGTATAAAAGCAGTGGCGACATTGTTGATGTGTATTTATTGGTGTGTGTGTGGTGGGTAAAGAAAGACTAGGCACGTGAACTCAGCTGTATATCAGTCTCATTCTCAGCGACAAAGCTCAATATCTTTATTAAACTATCACAGCTCAAAATTGAACCTCAAGTTGCTGGGTATGAGGTTTTGTACTCAACATATTTAAAGGTCATTTGGTGAATGTAGGACTATATTGGGATTGTAGAACTGTGACTGAGGAGGTGAGGTTATTTGATATCCTAGTGCAAAACACACCTTGTTTTGAGTTAATCCAGTGAGTTACCGTAGCGATATGTAAGTAATGTGTGTGCCTATGCAATCACAGTATGGATTTCTGCCGTGTATCGAGGGTGTCAGGTGGATGGCTACCGGTACAGATCTGTTGAAAATGCGGTAATGAAAAGGGAATAATAGCGTGACTTTTATTGTGACGTGAGGCTGGCTGGGCTACAAGGTATGTACACATGGCTAGCTTGTAGTTGTGCATTTTGAATGTTGTGTGTGGCGAAGGCAACAAGTACTGTACAAGTGTGGAAATTTGTGTGTCATTAATGCTCTGCGTGCTAGCCATGTGCTTCAACGTAAAAAGTTCAAGTTTTGAAATATTTTCTCAAAATATCAAGAGCTATCTTAAGAACTACTGAACCAATACTAGGCTTGTTTGTACTCATTTTAATGCAATTTTCATGTTGATTCCAAATATGGTCAGGAAAATTTACATTTCTGAAATTGTTGAATTTTTAAGAAATTTTTGAAATATGTCGTCTGCAGTCGACACCCGCGTGAAGAGAGTTAACTTTTCATGTTTTGCCAATTTTGAACTGTTTTCCTTGTTTTTTGCGAAATTTGCGATTCTAAGTATCATTACATTGACCTATACACAAAAGTAATATATTCCTGTGTTGTTATTTTCGCGGTAGCAGCTTGGAACGTGAAAAGTGCGAAAATAAATGAAGTGCGGAAAATTCCATTTTTACAGTATATCAGGGAAAAGATGTTGAGCGAGATGAAATGTTATTTATATACCTCAGATACATACCTACTCATTCGTTATCAGGGTCATGTTTGCATGTATAAGTGTAGGGAATAACATTTACTCTATGTACAATGGTTGTTGTAGTGAAATAATTGTTTTAGGAACTCATTTTACAGGTATACGGATCAGCTGGGTTAGGGTTATGATAATTGGGTATTGGGGTGAGGGGCGTAAAGATAATTGTCAAGTTGATTGTCAAGTTATGTTAATAGGGAATAGCATTTACTCTATGAACAATGGTTGTTGTAATGAAAGAATTGTTTTAGGAACTCCTTTTGCAGGTGTGTAGATCAGTTTGAGTTTGGGTTAGGATTATGATTATGGGGTGAGAGGTGTAAGGATGATTGTCAAGTTGTAAGGATAAAATTTTGTCAAGTTATGTCTTGCAGTGTCATGTTTGCATTATGTAAGCATAGGGAATAGCATTTACTCAATGTGAAGTATGCACAACAGTTGTTGTAAAGAGACAATTATTCTGGAACTGCCTTTGCAGGCATGTTAATTATTTTTTTGAGTTTGGGTACCAGGGTTATGATTATGCATGGGGTGAGAAGTGTAAGATGATTGTTAAGTTGCGATAGGGTGAAAAGTGAGGTTATGGTCAGAATGAGAGTATGCATGACTTGTAAATAATACATGTATGTGTTCCAATATCTGTGCTTTTAATGTGTTGTTCAGGGGTCGCATTTAAGGAGTCTGCACGTCCAGGGACTATTTTTTGATTTTGGCCATTTTGGACTCCTTAAATCACAAGTTGAAAGTGACAAAGGGTCCTATAGAAACTGTATGGACTCCTTAATTTTATGATGCACGGAGGCGTAAATCAGTATAAGAATAGAATTTCGGACAGATGGACTCCTTAAAGTCTCATTGGACCCCTTAAATGTTGGTTTTGCAGATACCAAAGGGTCCAGAAAAATTAAATTGGACCCCTTGATTTTTTGTGCTCGCGCTTACCCCTTGTGTTTTTTTAAAAAATGGTTGCTTGCTGTGGAGAGACACTTGTGCAGTGATTTATAGTGCCCTACGCACAGGCACAACACATAGACGTTGATCCACAAGCCTCAGCACACTTTACAGGTTGTCACTGACCACTACGGCCGCACATCATTCCATAAACCATTTAACAACAATTCAGGGACTTTGCTGCTACATTCCACAAATAACCATCGCAACCAGGATCAGCTCCCCGAGTTTCGTACGGGTTACAACAAGACAATTAGCAGTAAGTTCCTTGTCCAGGGTAATTTCATGCTCAATGAAATTTTTCCACGAGATCGTACTCGGCACCGCCAGGGTTCGAGCCCGCAACCTCTCGCACCATAGTCGAACGCCTTATCGATTGAGCTAACTTGACTGCACTTGGGTCCTGATGGTGTGTAGTGAGGTGAGGATGACAACAAGTATCAAATAAGTGATGCTGATGTTGTGAAATGTAATTCGTATGTACCTGTACATACTAATGTGTCAGTGACAGTGTCATGTTTGCATAGGGAATATCATTTAATACAGTATTCCCCCAGTGGGCAGTTGGATCAGTTTTAGAGTTTGAGTTATGAGTATGGTTAGGGTACAGGTAAGGATGATGGTTGAGTTCAATTGAAACATCATAATTTAGAGGGGTCACATATTTATTTCCGATGTTGCTGGGACATTTGCATGTGAAGAGTGAAAAAATCCATTTAACACTATTTTAATCCAAGATGATGGTGTAGTTTGTTATTATTTAAGAAAAAAGTTAATTTTGAGAGTAAGTGTCAAACATTGATGGATAAAATAGTGAAAACTCTGAAACAGAGGAGGGAGCTCTCTATTTGCACATGAATTTCACCCAAGGCAAAGCAGCCCAAGTGCTCCATTAGGCAAATCTTTACAGTAATAGCATATGGAAAAAGTTCAAGTTTTGAAATATGTTCTCAAAATATCAAGAGCTATCTTAAGAACTGCTGAATCAATACTAGGCTTGTTTGTACTTATTTTAGTGCATTTTTCATGCTGATTCCAAATATGGTCATGAAAATTTACATTTCTGACATTTTTGAATTTTGATTTTTTTTTTTAATTTTTCTTCTTCAGTCGACAACCGCGTGAAAAGAGTTAACATCTTTTAAGATAAATTTTCCATGACCTGTATCTTTATCATCTTTGTAATCCATTTCATAATATCGAGGGTTGGGAGCCAGAAAGTCTTAACTCACAAAGGATTCCTGTTAAAAATGATTGTTTAAAAATTTACACAGCACTGTTCAGTGTTTGCAACATGATCTTAGCAACTGCTGTTTAAACATTTACACGTTTGATTTCATGTAAAAGAAGAAGAATTATTTTGTAAAAATTTAAAAAAAGGTTGGGTACAAAAGGGGATTTTTTAAACAATAGTTGCTAGCAGCACTGTATTAAATTTTTAAGCAGCTTCTCTAATGGTCTATAACATAAGCATACATCATTAAAGGAAGCTTGTGATTCTAAGATGGTTTATAGTCTGTGTTATAGTAGATAGTTGGTGAAGTAGTTTGCTATCAGCAGTAGATAGTTGATGAAGTAGTTTGCTATCAGCAGTAGATAGTTGATGAAGTAGTTTGCTATCAGCAGTAGATAGTTGATAAAGTAGTATGCTATCAGCAGTAGATAGTTGATGAAGTAGTTTGCTATCAGCAGTAGATAGCTGATGAAGTAGTGTGCTATCAGCAGTAGATAGCTGATGAAGTAGTGTACTATCAGCAGTTGATAGCTGATGAAGTATTGTGCTATCAGCAATAGATAGCTGATGAAGTCAGTGTGCTATCAGCAGTAGATAACTGATGAAGTAGTTTGCTATCAGCAGTAGATAGTTGATGAAGTAGTTTGCTATCAGCAGTAGATAGCTGATGAAGTAGTGTGCTATCAGCAGTAGATAGCTGATGAAGTAGTGTACTATCAGCAGTTGATAGCTGATGAAGTATTGTGCTATCAGCAATAGATAGCTGATGAAGTCAGTGTGCTATCAGCAGTAGATAGCTGATGAAGTAGTGAGCTATCAGCAGTGGCCAGCTGATGAACTTTTGTGCTATCAGCAGTAAAAGGCTGATGAAGTTGTGTGCTATCAGCAGTAGATAGTTGATGAAGTAGTTTGCTATCAGCAGTAGATAGCTGATGAAGTAGTGAGCTATCAGCAGTGGCCAGCTGATGAACTTTTGTGCTATCAGCAGTAAAAGGCTGATGAAGTTGTGTGCTATCAGCAGTAGATAGTTGATGAAGTAGTGTGCTATCAGCAGTAGATAGCTGATGAAGCAGTGTGCTATCAGCAGTAGATAGCTGATGAAGTAGTTCAGCTTCGCTGCTCACCCATTAGGTATGAATTGTGAGGGTCTTTGACACAGAGTATAGGTGGTTTAGGAATAGTACAGGGGTCAAGCTTAGAATATGAGGGTTAACTGCCCCCCTTACCCCCTATGTCACTGTACACATCTATAATACACAGAATGTATTGTAATTATGAGAAGAAAATAGCTATATTACATGTTTTATGGGTACACATGTGATCAATTCACAGAAAGATTAAACTATTAAAAAGGTTTTTATGACAATGATTGATAAGAAATTATTGATATGAAAAGAAGGATAGTTTCATTTTGAGTAGACCTAATGTTGAAGCAGTTTTTATATAATTAGGCAAGTAATTCCATATTTTCAGACCTGTTGAAAAAAAAATTAATGTATATACTATACAAGAAGGTACACAATGCTGGTGAGTGATTATAGACGCACAATTGAACAATTAGCCCTCATGAATAATGCAAGAATTCACAGCATATAAAGCACAGGGACTTTGGCTGTTTGCGGATAGTCTATATCTTTTTAGTTTATTCTATTGCCCTACTTACAAAAATGGTAGATAATTAAGGGGTACTACACCCCTCGATAAATTTGTGTCTATTTTTGCATTTTTCTCAAAAAACTAATAACACACTGGTAACAAAAGTTATGTATATTATAGGGGCAAGGAATCCAATTACTACACTGGAATTTCAGTGACCCAAGACAAGCGGTACGTTATTTATGATAGAATATGAGGTACCGCTAGGATGTACCTCATTTCCTATCATATATGTGACATGATCAAGGGGAATGAGTCGCATGTCGACCCTGGTCAAAAATGAGTTTTACACATGTTTGTAAAAGGACATTTAAGCGCTTCAGACTCCGTATTATGCGTACAATATTGTATGTACAATACTTTTCGTGACGCAAAAAGTATTACACGTGCAATAAATAGTATGTACCGGGAAAATATATATTTTTCTCCAATCAATGGGTGCTTAATTGATACGGAGGTGCCAAATTTCTAAGAGTGGTAAATTTAGTGAGTGTTAGGTACGGAATGATGAACATCTTTTTATGTCTTCTTGTATTCAACTGTACTTAATATTAAAAGGCCTATTAATACTTATAATATTAATAATATTAAAATTGTAATAATAATATAAATGGCACATTCAGTTTTTATTTATTTATTTATAGATTTATTTATTTAGGCCTATTTGTTTATTTATTTATTTATTTATGTATTTATTTATTTATTTATTTATTTATTTATTTATTTATTTATTTATTTATTTATTTATTTATTTATTTATTGGTTGATTGATTGGTTGATTGATTGATTGATTACTGATTGATTTAGCGATTCATTTATACCGACATTTAGTCATATATTGATTTAGTCAGTTTCTTAAGTATTATTTGTAGGCCTATGTATTTATTCTGGTTTTGATTTGATTGATACCGATATTTTTATTGTTTTTTAAAGTTTTGGCATATAACATTATACATTATAACACGTTGTGTTATGAATTTGCAACAGCTTTTTACATGTTGATATCGTTGAGGCATGTTATGATGGTGTATGTTATAGACCTACTTATGATCATCCCAATACATCCATAAACGTGTTAATGTGAAACGAGATTACTTGAAATATTTATTTCAGAGTTGAAAGAGTTTCATCTATACGAACATATTTCTGAAATATGTCTCTCTGATTGGTTGATTGTCAAGAGGATTACGGCATCCTCAAAGCCTCATGCTGTAATTCTCTAATCGATATCTATTATAGGACCGATCTTTTGAAATCCATACAACCGTGTCAAATGAAATAGTCTCGGATCATAGTTTGTGGACCGATACGTCAGATTTCGGAATTGTATTAAAAATAGGCACAAATCACATTGAACAGGTTGAATGGTGGCAAAAGTAGATAAAATAACTATGGGTCGAATTTACATTAATCAGTGTCCTGGGCCAGGATAACATTTAGGACTCCTTCGCATTCTAAAACAATACTTTGAACCGGAACTTTGAACACCAAAATGTCCTTGCTTTCATTTTCTCATTTAATTTGTTTTAATTGTAATTAATTTCTTTATCCACTGACTCTGTGGTAAATCCGGTATTGCTAAATATTTATCGTCCATTACCCGTGTTAATCTATTTATTTATTAAAATGAACCATCTATTAAATTCCTGTAATACAACATAGGCCTAGTGTATTTGATAACAAATTTGTTTTTATTTTTGATTGGAATTTGGGTGCCATTACACGATTTCATATTATATAAAATATGTTTGGGCATGGCGGAATTAGTATATGATTAAAAATAGACATACTCTTAGGCCCCTTTTTTTACTGTTTGTACATTATTAATATTTATTTATGTACAAAATGCAAACGAATGTATATATATTTTATTGTTTTGTAAACATTAAATTTGATGTTTACTCATAATTATGTCTGGAAAGTCAGGGAAAAAATAAGGAGTATCGGTATTTAGTTTCCTGGGAAAGTGGATCAGATGAGCAGTGATTAAAAACATTCACCCTAAATCTTTATTTTATTTTTATTTTTTTATGAATTTATTAGGCCTACTGGTAAAGTGCAGAAAAAACCTCCAAACGCACTCTAGGATTTTTCATCAGCAGCAGTAGAAATTTATCTTGCATAGATTTTCTAGTGTCCTCGCTTGGATTTAGCAAACAATGAACCGTCAGGGTTATAGCGCGTTATTTAATCTGATTCAACTAGTCGTGGCACGTATATTTATTGCACGTGCAATAATTTTTGACGTCACGAAAAGTATTGTACATACAATATTGTATGTACAATATGGAGTCTGAAGCTAGCCTTAGAGCTTTCAGACACTGAAAACCCCATGTTGATACAACTTTTCTTTGTATAGTTACATCAATTTATCAATCACTGAAAACAATATAAAACAAAAGAATTTTAACACTTTCTTTGCTAATATCTCAAAATCAATATAAGCGACATCCGACTCATTCCTCTTGATCGTGTCACATATACTGAACTGCTTGTCTTGAGTCACTGAAATTTTAGTGTAGTAATTGGATTCCTTGCCCCAATAATATACATAACTTTTGTTACCAGTGTGTTATTATTTTTGAGAAAAATGCAAAAATAGTCACAAATCTACCACAGGGGTGTAGTACCCCCTTAAAACAACAGTTGATATGTTCATATAGTAAACATTGCTGTGTAAACTTAAACTTCCCATTTTAACTTTGTGCTAAATGTGCCATTCCAGTTGAACTCAATCTACCCCTATGGTCTGGAAGACAAGACCTTAATCTCCCACACAGAGGGTGTGAATTTCAAATGGAATCTCCCATTCAGGTAACCCCATTTGAAATTCACACTACCTGTGTGGAAGATTAAGGTCATGTCTTCCATGGGGAGTATGGATTTCAACTGAATAAGGCCCAAAAAAAATATTGTTGTGTTGCCCTCAAGTGGAAAAATGGGAAAGTTGGGTCGGGCGGTCGGATTTTTTTTTTTTTTTTTTTTTTTTTAACCTTCAGATTTTAAAAATCCCTCAAATATTAAATAATGCTTCTTCAATTAGGGACATTTGTCAATTTTGACTTCTGGATACCTGTTAGACATCAATTAAAGACTAGTCTTTCAATATAATATTAATTTTAAGTGAAAAACATTGATTTTTTGAACAAATCTGTAAAAATCATCATTCCAAAAAAAAAAAAAAAAAAATTGCGACCCTGATTTTTCAGGATTTAGGACCGGACGGTTGAGGGCAACACAACAATTTTTTTTTTTTGGCCTAACCCAGTACAAGCTTGATTTTAAATACTCAAGAAGAACTACTACTAGAAGCTGTCAAACGTGGAGTGTGTTTGAGTCATTGTAAAAATGTTAAACACCGTCCGACATCCCAAATTAAACTTGCTTTCTTGAATTGCCAATGATTATCGGATACTGCTTGGCGGAGAATTACCTTGAGTGTAGAAGTAGGGTTCTTGAGACGGTTAACATTAAAGCTGTAGTAGCAAGTCTGGGATGTTTTTTTTCTCTTTACATTGTGCGGTGATGTTAGACAAAAGGGGTTGATGGATTGGAGCCCTCTGTGTGTGTGTTGGGGGGGGGGGTTGTGTGCTGATAGCACACTACATCGTCACACTACTACACCCCTTATAAATCGGCATTGTCTGTAAGAAATAGCAAAATTTGACAAAAAATATCAAAATTGTTGATAAAAATAATGGCTCCTAAAATCATTTGTAGTGGGGTGATGGACTGCTTTTAGCCAGAATGAGGCTTTCTCTTTAAAGGTCTGCATTTGAAAAATCTGCACTCACATGAAAAAAACCTGGCTATGGGCATGATTAAAACCGAACAAAGGGTTCATTCAAAATATGCTAAATTAAGATCCATTTTGGAAAGAAAAATATTCTTCCTAATGTTCAATGACCCTGAAGTTCATGGTGGGGATAAGACCACTTGTAAACTAGCTGGCCCCCCCCCCCCACACACACACACATGTTTTACTGGTGTTTAGACCAAATAGCAGCGCTTGCATGGGTTCAAGTGGTGCATGAAAAGGTTCATTAAAAAAATTAAAAAATTGTACAAAAAAAAATCACCATAAAAAAAGTTTGTCCAGAAGGTGACCTCAAAACAACGTCCCAGATTTCACCGAGATTGCTAAATCTTCAAAATGTTACTTCAGTCACTAGTTACGTGAACTAGCTTAGGCCATTTTAATTAAATCCTGTGTCTCAAAGCCTGTGAGAAATTGAAAACCTAATGCGGAATGCAGTGTTTTTACTGTATTTTGAAAAAAAATTTATGTGTCAGTACAAGATTTCGGACAAGCATTTTGTGCAAAAAATATCCAATGTTGCAAATGTTGGATAGCAGACAAAAAAGTCACTGCTACTGGTACTGCTAACTATTATTCTTCTCTTTTATTATTTTCATGTTCAAAGTTTGCGAAAAAATCGAAAACTTAAAATCAAATAACAAATTTTGAGTTTTATTTTCGCCTTTTTTTTGTTAAAAAAAAATAAAAGGGATTTTCAAAGCGGACTACGCGCACGATTTTACTAGCTTTGAGACACAGGATTGAATTAAGATGGCCTTACTCAGATTATTTATCAATTCAATTAACACTAACATTGGGCATTCTTTCAAATTTCCAGTCATAAAAATGAATCATTAAACTTGTAATTTTTAAATAAATCGTATGCCAAGTGGACCATCTTTAAACCATTTAAAAGCCTAAGACCTTACAGGTGCACTGCCCACTGGCCCCTACCAGCAGGGGTCCTTGAGCGGGCCCCTGGACCCCACGCCGGAAGTCGTAAGATGCAGCACTCACTTCACACTACTTGGTCAGTGGCACTTCAGCTCGTCAAGATTACTTCACACTTCTGAAAATCTAATTGCAAACCCATGGTTGCTCTGCGTGCTAGCCATGCACTTCAACGGAAATAGTTGAAGTTTTGAAATATTTTCTCAAAATATCAAGAGCTATCCTAAGAACCACTGAACCAATACTAGGCTTGTTTGTACTCATTTTAATGCATTTTTCATGCTGATTCCATATATGGTCATGATTTACATTTCTGAAATTGTTGAATTTTTTATGAAAAATTTTAAACATGTCGTCTGCAGTCGACACCCGCGTGAAGAGACTTAATTGAAAAAGGAGGCACTTGTTCATGTTGACTTAAACAGCAGTTTTACCTTGACAAAATTGACACTTTAATTTGATATTTGACTTTCGCTGTTTTAAAGATCCCATATTGATTGCATAACACCTGTCTAGTAACCAACAACAACAACAACTTAGGGAATAATCCAAAACATTGATGACCAGTGACGGTGCCACGGGGAGGGGGTCTAAAATTACCCAAAAATATCACCAAAACTGGAAAAATCTGAAAAAATAACTAAATAAGAATTTTGTGGGAAAAGCCAAAAAAATTCCTGGTTGCATATGTTTAACCCAGTTTTTTTAGAGAGACTGTACTTGTAAAGTCTTCGAGCTTCAAATAAAGGCTTTATTGAGACAATGTGCGTGCGTACCGTGCAAAAACTTTGTACTTTACATTATTTTGGCCCTGATGATCATGGTGAAAAGGGCTTAAAAGGGACGATGTGCGCACGTTGCGTGCAAAAATTTAGTATTTTACACTATTAGGCAAAAAAAAATATTATTGTGTTGCCCTCAAGTGGGAAAAAAATTGCAACCTGAATTTTCAGGATTTATGGTCGGTCGATGAGGGCAACACAACAGTTTTTTAGGGGGGTCTTATGGCCGTAGTTATCGGGTGAATTTTGGTGAAAAACAGGGCTCCTTGCCCTTTTTTTGTCAGAGGGGCATTTTCCTCCTTCATGATGATATTTCATCATAAAAGGACAAAAACACCCCTCAAGCGGTTGATACCCTTATAGCCTTTTCCACTATCCCTAGCGTTCGCTAAAATGATAGTGTTCCGATGAAGCGTTCGGCTTGCTCGCGTCGCACGCACCGTTTCAGATTTTTTGCTTACGTCCCTGATTATCATGCTACCTCTCTTATAGTCCTACAGTGTAACAAATGGCAGCAATGGATGCAGTAACAATCGCGTGTGGAGTCGAGACGGAATTTTAACACAGTGTCGTTGATAAATTACGGCTTTACACGCATGAAAAAGCTACTTGAAAGATCAATGAAGTCAATAATCCAGTGAATTGCATCAATTTTAATTTCAAATTAGTTTGAGTTTACCAATTGATGCATAAAGCTGTATTTGGAGGAAATTGAGTTATTGGCTGTGTGGCAAAGTGATTTTTATTATTTTCACATCAATTTTGCTTCGTCTAGTGGGTTAAGATTGAGGAGTAGAGGTGTAGGACTAACAGGGACCAGAGATGATCTTCTCTGCAGGGACCAGTGGCAGCGCCAGGGGTGGGGGGATGGGGGGAAGAGAATTTCAGGGGGGGTGAGGCAATAATCAACAAATCCTGCTCAAAATTGCTCCAAAAAGTGGAAAATATCTGGGGGAATAGTATTGGAAGGTGGGGGCAAGAGTTCTGACTGGGGGCATTTCCCTCCATGCCCCCCACCACCACCACTGGCAGGGACTAACAAAAATTTCATTTTGTCAAATTTATTGTAATACAGTTGATAGTCAACTTCGAAATCTTCGCCATTATAATTAGCCATAATAATTATCGTCTAATAAAATGAAATAAAATTTCTTTTTCAAACCTGATTTTTTTGGCAAATTTGTAATGCTTACATATGTTCCACCTTACACCTAATTGAGTGTTACAGAGCAAGTTTGAATTAAATCCCCCACACCATAGTTAAGCAGCTAATTTTAAATAAGCAAGTGGCTTCATTTTACCTTATTAGTTAGGCTTAAAGGAGTATTTCGTGATCCTAGCATCCTCTTTTTATGACATTTTTCAGGAGATATCCATGCAAAAAGCTTATTTCCAAAGTTTCAGTTGATTCTGATTTTTCGTTTGGCAGTTATGCATGAATATGTGTATTACACTGTTCCATTGACAATGTGTTGTAATTTCGTTCTGGGTTGTAATTTCGTTCTGGTGTACCAGAACGTAATTCAGATTTAAAGATATTTTTGCTAAACGAATTAATCTGCAAGAAAATTTTTGTGCATAAACATTATGTAGCCAGAGGTTTCCAGTGGTATAACAATCTCTACTTTTTTTGAGAAAAGTGGGGGGATGATGCTGTGGATCACGAAATATTAATTAAAATGACCAGAAAATAAATATTCCTGACAGTTGTTACTTTACAATATTTGTCAAAGAATAACCAAATTAAAAATTTGATCAAAATCACATACTAACTCTAACACCAACCCTGCTTTTTGCTATCGGAAGAATAGGGTTCTTGTTGTGAACAAATTTTAAAACATTGCTTTAAATTTGTGCAATTTTGATATTTTGCTCTAAATACTGTGTATATATTGTTGTCTATGGTAAGGTAAACATAAATCAAATCAATCAAACTTATGAATTTCATATGTTTGTATTGAATTGAATCCATCTAGCATATTTGTTCTAAAAGTACATGAAATTTATTTTCACATAACATTGCTTTAAGGGATGGGGTATGAATGTTTGGACAGTATTTATTATGGGACATTAGAGCACATCAGACATATCGAATTGCATTCTGAATACGAAGAATGTCCTTCTGATATCAAATAATTTTGATTTTTTTGAAATTTTAATGTAATACACATTTTATGGCAAATGATTAAAAATTGATATTTTTGATATTAACAGTACTTGAAGTAAACTTTATAAATCTGATGATTTATACTTAAAGTGTATGTAGGTGGGAGGAAAAGCCAACGATCAATTGAAAATTTTGACCTTTCGTATTGAAGATATGGATTTTTTTTTCCAAAAACACACAAAAAAATTAGGTCTTTAATAATTTGATATGTCTGATGTGCTCTCATGTCCCACAAAAAAATACTGTCGAAACGCTCAAAACGCTCATTCCAGATCCCTTAAATTTGTGCAATTTTGATAATTTGTTCTAAAATACAAAGTCTAGATTGCTGTCTATGGTAAACAACATATCGAATAAATATGAATTTCATATGTTTGTATTGAATTGAATCCATCTAGCATAATTGTTTGCTCTAAAAGTGCATGAAATTTATTTTCACATTTCTTTGTTGTTTTAGTTTCCATGGTGACTTATAGGTTAATAAATGCGTATCACTTGTTGGGAGTGTAACTGTACAAAAGAATGTAGGCGTACTGGGATGTTGATGAATCTAATGCACGAACTCCGCATCAACATCTTTTTATTTTGTTTCCATGGTTATTTATAGCATCTGTGAAGACAAATTACCTCAAAGATTAATACATCATACTGGAGCCATTGTACTGGGCTATTCCAGTTGAAATCCATACACCCCTTATGGAAGACATGACCTTAAAGGCCCATTCAGTGATTTGCTCATCCGGACAATCATAAAAAATCATCAAAATTCACATTTTGGTACCTTAGTGTTATAAATGTGCTACCATAACCTGCTTGAAGTTCAGCCCCTAATTTTTTTCATTTCTAAAATACATAATTGACAATTTTAATGACTTATCCTTCACTTTTAGGCAATTTATAAACAATTTTAATTTTTTTTTTGCACTTTCACTGGGATCACTGAGCCTTTAATACCTCACACAGGGAGTGAAGATTTCAATGGAATCACCTATTTAGGTAACCCTATTTCAAATTCACCCTCCCTTTGACAAAAAAGGTTATGTCTTTCAAATGGATTTCAACTGGAACAGCCTATTATGTATATATATTGTATGAACTCATTTGCAATATTCCTAAATATAGCATAAAGAATAATTACATTTTATGATTTTGACTCGTGGCAGGGTTTCATATAATTAACTCTCTCCACGCGGGGTGTTGACTGCAGACGACAAGTTTCAAATTTTGTTTACAAATTCAAAAATTTCAGAATTGTACATTTTCATGACCATATTTGGAATCAGCATGAAAAATGCAGTAAAATGAGTACCAACAAGCCTAGTATTGATTCAGTAGATTTTGAAATATATCTTGATATTTAGAGAAAATATCCCAAAACTTGCAATTTTTTGTTGTTGTTGCTATGGCCAGCATGCAGAGCATTAAGTAATGACTTTGTGTACTGAATAGACTCTATACCAAATATGGCACATAAATTTACAGTTCTAGCAACAAATGTCAAGCTGATTGCAGATATTTGAATGCACAATGTATATAACGATTGTTTAACCATCATTGAGTGATTTGTCTTAGTTACCATGGTAACAGAGGATTTCTGTCTCTATCTGATGCTGTGTTATTTCTAGACTTACTCTCCTCCTGTACCGTTCAATTATTTACTTGCGATTTGAAAATGGGAGGGCAAGATTGTTTGTGGGGAGTACTTTGATTATTATTTCAACTGGGATGTGCGCACTGTTTTCTGAGGGTAGTTTCAGGGGCGGCCGGCTGGCCACGATTGAAGCTGATTTACTTAATTTTGACGTTGTCATTGGTTTACCATGTAAACAATTCCAAAAGTGTACATAATGGTATCAAGCAATATGTTACTAGTCTAAATCCATTGGGTGTGATAGTACAACCCACTGTAAAGTTGTTATTTTTCACTCCTTCTTACAATATGATGGTATGGACTTCAGCGTTTGTTAGCTGGTCTAATGATTAGAGCTCGCGCCTTTAAAGGTCTGTTCATACTACGCTGCAATTGCTTTGTAGTGCGTTACTGATATATCAATTACTTTTTGCCGCGACTTGACGTATTTCCAAGTTAAAATGTATTTACCGTACTAACGTGAGTATAGTCCCACCCCGTTTTTGGGTGAACATTTTTCAAAAGAATTTTTTATTTTTTCGGCTTTGTAGTGTCCCTGGACCTATACCTAAATGCTAGGATCATTCATGGTTGACCTAAAAAAAAAAAATTCAAGATGTTTTGTATTTTTAATATGAAAATTGATAATTTGTATTCATGTCATACTCTATTAATGATTTCAAATTCAAAATGCATTGAATTTGAAAATTTTGGGGTGGGACTTTACTTGAAGGTGGGACTATACTTGCGTCAGTACGGTAACTTGATTGCTATGGGAACCCTCATCTATTGGTGGTGTTCAAGGTCATATACTGAAGTCAAAGGCCATTTGAGGTCAATTTGTAAATAGGCTGAATATACAAAATTTGGTCTCACATGAACAGTTCAATCAGGCTCAATCTTGAGCCAAAGCTGCATTATGGGAACTTTCATGCAATGGCAGTGTTCACAGTCACATACTGAGGTCAAAGGTCATTTGGTTTGAGGTCAACTGTAAAATTGGCTGAAAATATAAAAAAGTGTCACAAAAATGGAAAAAATGTTTCACATTGAATCATTATTTACTATAAAGCATGGTATTCACTATCCATATCTTCAGACGACCTATCTGGGACCAGCATCCCCATTTTTTTAAAGTAATGTTTTTAAAAAGGAGATCCCTATCTCAGCTTTCTCTTCAAAACATAGACCCATGTACTCTATGGTTCTTAATGTATTTTTGCAAAATACTAAGAAATATACATAAATTACTATATTTTTGTTGTCTCTTTTCAATAATCCTTAATTTCATTCCCATCACTCAAAAATAGAATAGAAATATGCATTGTCTTGTCAAAGATTCATTAAATTAATGCACTAAAAGTCTCCATGTGTCCGTTCGAATCAGAAGAAAATAATATCAATGCTTTTATATTTTTTTCTGCGAAGTGCATGTATATAAAGATTAAAAGGCCAAGGAATGTAATAAGTTTTGTTTCCGGTAAAGAAGATGAGAAAATTTAGCACAGTAGGAATGAGAATAATTTTATATTTCATGAAAATTATTTATGTGAAAAATTTTTGAATTTTTTATTCCTGGGAAAACTTAATGCTATATTATAACATTTGCTGAGGAAGACGCCCTCAACATTTTTCAAAATTCTGTTATATTACACGATGGTAATATACTTTTAAAACTAACATGCCCTGCAAAAATCAAGACTTTAGGTCAAGTGCTGTAATTTTGTCAAAATTCGTGATTTTTAATAAAACGCAGGAACCGTCGTTTTATTATTACGATGGAAATATTAGTCGAACGTGTACACAATGTTCACATCACAGTACGTACACGGCGTGCGGGATGGTACACACACATCAAATGCCCCACACACATCAAATGCCCGTGCAGTAGCACAACTGAAGGGGTGACATACATTGGCGACATCTGCGCTGGTAGTAAATTTTAGTTTTCTTTACTTTACCTCAGTTGTCCGGTTCAAAATTAAAAGGGGTCATATCTGACAGTAAAATCTAACATTTTATGGAAAAGAAATACTAATCTATTTTTTTATGGAAATGTTATAACATGGCTTTAATGGTGTATCAATATTGTTATGTTCATTGATTGAAATCTTTTCCTATTGGGGTACTGTAAACATCTGAATATGTTTATTGGAAAAAATAAGAAATAACTCAGCCATTACTTTGTGTCTGATTTTAACATGCAGGAGGGTTCTTCTTGCTATATTTCCTAATAAAAATGTTCGAAAGTGGGAGAAAAGTGGACAAATGATCAACTTCTTGGTGATCCAAAAAGTTTTAAAAAATGGCAATTATTAAGGGTGTTAAGTCCACTTTAATCTGCGTAAGCACACTTTAAAAGGTCAACGTCTTTGAAGTTCACACCCCTAAAATAAATCCTGTGTGATCAGTACCTTTTCCCCTATAATATGGCTTCTTTTCTGTGTCCCTGTTTTGGGGATTATAAAATTAAAGGAAAAATCACAATTATTCACAATTATTGAAAGGGTACAAAAAATGGAATATATCCCTTCCGCAAAATGCTTAAATAAACCCTAATTGAAACTTTTAAGAAAATACCTTTTTGCATAACTTATCTCCATAAAAATATATTTTCCAATATCAAATATCAGTTAGATTACCGAGTAAGATAATTTTTATTTTTATTCAGCTAATGTAATATGTGTAACAGCAAATGATGCATCAAAATGAGAGACATCAATATCAACCAGAAAATATCTGATCAGGATGTTTTACTAATTTCACCAGGTCAGTTTATTTCCTGTACAAATCAAATCAAACCAAGAAATTAGTTTGAATGAATTTTATAGGTAATTACATTATTATATAACAATGTTGGTTTAGATCTGGGTTGAAGATTTTCACCACAACCTTTAGCAATTTCTTGGCCCATAGAAACCAATTTGTATTATATCATGAATTATAAAAAATCAAAATTATTTGATATCAGAATGACATCCTCGTATTCAAAATGCAATTTGATGTGTCTGATGTACTCCCGGGTCCCACAAAAATAATGTGCAAAGGTGTGGGACCAACCCCTTAAAGTAAATACTATTATGAGCATCATTTGCTGGAATGGGGTGATGCATCAGATTGCAAAGGATTCTGGGAAGGGTAAAATATCTTCTTTGGGCAGGCAGAAGTTTCTTTTAATTCATAATTATTAAATTGTCTGCTATTGTAACCTTGCTTTAATTGTTTGGATAGAATCAGAAGATATCTTACCCTTCCCAGAATCCTTTGCAACATGATACATCACCTTATTTCATCAAATATTTCTTTGTCCATGTACGTACCACTTGTTTTGAAACATGGGTCGATAGTCAAAAAATAAACATTTTTTTGCAAGATCTGGATGTGCTCTGTTCATCATGTGGTACCATTTGTCTCTATCAAATAATCCCATGTTCATGATGTTGCACTGGATAGGAAACAGTGAGCGTAGTCAAGGGGGAGCCCCCCCAAGAAGTGCTGCCCCCAGTGAGAGGCCTTTTTTGTAATTTTTAGCCCATTTTTTATCATTTTAGAATTATCAACAATTGCAATCTCAAAGCTTAACTAATTTCCAATTGAATGACACTAAATGAAACACACAAAAAATATTGAAATCCCATTCTGTTTGGTCATCTAAAACTTATGAAATTCTCTTTGGATGCAAATCTGCACCTCCTGGACAACCATAACCACTTATCTATGGTCAGTATAACCACGCTTAGAAAGGGTGGGTTTCGGAGTTTTGGTATAAGGCCCTTTACAATTAATTCTTAGTTTCCTGTTTCCCGCCCGCGTGCAAAGTTGAGAATTGCAAAATATTTAATTATTTTGTTTTTATTTTGGATTTTCTCTTTTAAAATAACTTTAAATGACTTCCTTTGCTCTTTCTGACTTTGCTCATATCAACTATAATGATGAATAAACAAAGAACAATTAACTCTACCATTACTTATTATAAAATCAAACACTATAGTTGTGAAATAATTAATTGCATGGTCCTAGTCAAAACGGGTTGATGTAGGTTGCGACCACTTGTTTTAAAATAAAGAAAATAATAGATAATTAATAATTAATAATTAAAAGTCGCCTCATCCCTTGTTTTCAACCATGAAACAGGAAACTAAGAATCAATTGTGAAGGGCCTAAAGGGTATAAAAAAGGGTGGGTTTGAAATAAAAAGGGTGGGTTTGTATCATCACTGCCAACTATGATGCCACTAGAGAGCAGTGCAAATTATCAAGATAGAAGAAATGCATGCAGCATTGTGGGAAGTGTAAGATTATATCTTCTGCTTGGATAGAAATATAGTATTTTTTTAATTTACTTTAGTAGTTAGCAATTAGCATGATGTTTGTGGCCTTTGTCCATGCATCCTTGGTCTAAAAATTACTTCATAGTCCTTCAAAATTTAATTTCATGTAATTTCATTTTCATATTTTGAGAGTTTTTTGATGAATCAATGATAACTGCATTAATAGAAAATCTAAAAAACAACAACATCTAAATAAGATTTGTCCATTTTGGTCAATGTTTGGGGAGTTTGTCCATACAGACACTTGAAGCTTACATCAACAGAGCTCTGTATTTGATCAACACTACAGTTTTCTTCCTTTATGCAAATTTTTTTTGGAAGCAAAAATATCTACATGTTTATCGACTCATCCTTAACTTTTAAGCTATTCTGGCAAAATATGATTTTTACACTTACTTTTCGAGGATCACTTGTAGTGTATGTATTTTTTGAAGAAAAAAAAGGAAATCTTCATCTTTTATTCGCATCATGCACATTTTGGCTGCTATATAATTGAAGACTGAATTAATAAAAAACCCTTTAAAAGGGAGTGCTCAGGCATGATTGGAAAACATGGTTGTACAATGTAGGTCGGTGGTAATTCTCGGTATTCGCAATAAGGGCGCCACCAGCGGTTTGCGATGTAATCGTGATGTATCATGGGAAAAGGTCGACATCCAAGTCCGCGTAATATGAATATTACCATGCTATTACATAGGAACATGTGACAATATTTTTTTAGTTTGTCAATATAACGGTGTTACACGCGAATCGATACTCAATAATACATAATAATGTGATTTGAAATGTGCACAATTAATTTTTTCTATATCGATTTGCGTGTAATACCGTTATATTGGCAAACTAAAAATATTATCACGTGTTCTATGTAATAGCATGGTAATATTCAGATTATGCTGGACTTGATGTCGACCTTTTCCCATGATACATCACTTAATACATCGCAAATCTGCTGGCGGCGCTCTTATTAAGTAATAATACCGAGAATTCATGTAGGCCTACTAATAAACTTCTTGTTATAAAAAAGTGTACCATAGCTTTAATGTTATTCTATATATTAATACTATGATCAGCTCTTAATAGGCGGGAATTATTCGCTTTTTGTTACTGCGCAAGTCAATAAAGTTCCAAATTACGCCGCGCGTAATTTCATAAAAGCATGTGTCATTCACGCAATATGCAAAGCGCAGTTCGCGTAGGTGCTGCGCCAAGCTGTGTGTGTATGCCATTCTACATGTATATCAATCCACAATGTTATGAGTCCCGCCTATTATGAGCTGATCTGAGTATAACACAACATACATGAAGTAAGAAACAGGTTTCGATGGTGTACGTAGGTCTAGTTTGCGTCTGATGTCGATGTCCTGTCAACCAGACCAAAAATGCTGTACTGGGCAGGTCAGCAACCAATCACACTGCACCGTTGCCCTGACGTCAGACGCAAACTAGTCTTTTTAATTCGCTCTTCAATTATACCACAAATTTGCATAATGCCAACATCCATCTCATTCACACATCACTAGGATCCACAACATGCTCATCTATCAGGCCACAGTTCTTTAACCCCAATACATTTGTACATTCATTGAATGACCTTTGAAAATATGGGTACAAAAACTCATACTCATGCAACTTGAGGTCAAATTTTGCAACATGATTGTTTAATCGAGGTTATTGAACTATGCCATTGGGATGAGGCCATTGTGGTCCATAGTGCATGTTAAATTTTAAAGGGTTAGTGTAAGAATGCCCTATCTGCAATAATAGCTGCCTTATAGATATTTGACAATTTTCTCATTCTATATTGTACACGCTTAACAAAATTTGACACCTGGCAGCTATTCTTGCATCAACCATTTGATTTATAAAATCAGCCACACTATGGACCACAATGGCCTCATCCCAATGGCATAGTTCAATAACCTCAATTAAACATTCATAGTGCAAAATTTGACCTCAAGTTTCAGAGTATGAGTTTCTGTACCCAAATTTTCAAAGGTCATTCAATGAATGTGCAAATGTATAGGGGTTAAAGAACTGTGCCTTGATAGATGAGCATGTTGTGGATCCTAGTGCCAGTCAAGTAATCCAAACCATGCAGAACCAAAAATAAATTTCTGCACCAAATGAATAAAATGCAAAATGCAACAGTCAAAGATGTATTGGATTACAGTGCCATATTACTCACCTATTTCAGGCATCAATTACTGTGGCAGTTGAGATCCAGTAGAAATAGCATTTCTTAACTTCTGAGTACAATGAAATAATTGCTGCCTTATGTAAAAAGGCAGAATCTGCTTTGTTTATCATTGGGGGATACTGTGTTTTACACTGACACGGTGAGGGGGCGAGGGGTGCATTTTCCAGGTAGCGTAGCTAGCGGTGGGGCAGAGTGCCCCCTGAAAAAAATGAAAGAGAGAAGTACCCCTCTGATGAAAAATGAAAGAGAAAAATACCACTCTGATGAAAAATGAATTGAAAATCGGGCAGGTAATTAGAAAAGGGGCAAGGAGCTTGTTTCCCACCAAAGTTCCCCCTGATGATAGTGTAAAATACCAAATTTTGTGTGTTACGCGCGCACATTCTCCAAATAAAATCCTTTTTTAAAGCTCAAAGACTTTGACATATATAGTCTCTCTAAGAAAACACTATAAATAAATATCCACTGATAATACCAGGTCAAAATGATGCAAACGGAAATTTGTTTTCATTTGTTTTGTTTTTTTTGCCCCCCTGACCAAGAAAGCTGGCTTATTATGACACCCCTGCATTTTCCCCAGGCCCAGGGTTTGCAGGGTACAGTGTAAATCATCAGAATGAGTTTGTTACAACACAGGTTTTAAACAAGATAATCTAAACCATATCACAAAGTAACATTAACTTTCAATAATATGAGAAGTGACTAAAACCTGATGGAAACTTATCACAATTAGTGAATTTTCACAGAACATTCTATTTTATCAAAATAAATATGTTGCCACAGCTTCCATTTGTATGTCACATTACATTAGAGATGTATCGCATCATGAAGTAAAAAATAATGACTTTCTAAAAAAAACCACCAAGCAAACCACCTTACCAAATCTCTCTCTATGCTACTTCTCGTAAGATTTCTACCTTCTACATATGCACTGTACAATGAAAATATATAAAGTGAATGCTTCGGGGCAGAGTAACATGGAATGGGTTTGGAATCTCTGTGGGAACACGCATGATTGAAATAGAATTAAAGAAAAAAAATCAGAGAAAAAATTGTAACTAACCCGCTTAAGGGAAGTTAGCCGACCTTTGACTGTGTGTATAGTAGGAATACCTCCATGGTGACATAGTTTTTTTGTTATTTCTAACCTGAGAGGCACAACTGTTTCGGACCCGGTATTAAAAAGTTTGGTCTGGTTTGGTCATGGTAGCGTTAACATGGAAATTTTTGCATAATTAATTTTTCACGCTTTATAACTTTTGAACTGTTTCAATTATTTTTGAATTTATGAGTTTTTAGGTTCTTTATATTTACTTTTTACAAAAGGGAATATATTTCTGTGACGTTATTTTTGAGTTAGCTGCTTGGAATGCAAGAAGCGCGAAAATAAATAGAGTGCGAAAATTAAAGTTTTACCGTGTATGCGGAACTGAGCCCCCTGCTGAAAACCAGACTTGGTCTCAAATCTAAGTCATCTGTGGTGTGTTACGGTTTTAGGTTCGTGTGTCACCAAAAATAAGGGAGAATCTTAAATGAGGAAGCCCCTTAGCATCTAACATCCTCATCTATCATGGTGAAGTTCATTAAACCTGATATATGTGTACAGTCATATAATGACCTTTGTATATGTTAGGTACAAAAACTCATACTCTCTAACTTGAGGTCAACAGTTTGAGCTATATATGGTTGTTAAATGGTGGGTATGGAACTAAGTATTGGAATTGAGGCTGTTTGCACTCACTGTGTAGAGTGAATAACACTAGTTATATGACAATCTCTAGGACACAGTTCCTTAACCCCAACATGATTCTACACACAAAGAATGACCTTTTGATATGTTGGGTACAAAAACTCATACTCCCAAACTTGAGGTCGTAATTTGAGCTTTGTCTGTTCAATAGGGGTTATTGAACTATGTATGAGCTATGCCACTGGGAGTGAGAATATCTTGTAGTGTACTGAGTGGGCTGTAACTAGTGCTAACTGCTGCCACTGTGTAAATGAATCATGAAGTAAACACAGCTACCGCGGGTAATGCATTTCTGAAGATTTGAGATGTAATTGTGCATGGTTATAATATTTAAGTGCTGGTAACAAGTAGCCTACATGTTCTGTTTAGAGGAGGATCATACATATATGTATTGTTTTGTGACTAGAAATGCTTGACTTACGCATACTGTGAAACTGAGGTAGGTGAGATGAAAACATGTATGTTCAGAAAATGTTTCTATCATCAAATGAAGCGAGTTTATCGGATGTGGAGGGAATATAATATTTGCAAGGGCACTGGGAAGTTCAATCAAAAAGTGAGATGAATAAATGTGTAAAATCATGTCTTTAATGAAGCGAGTTTATCAATGTGAACGTGGAGGAGGATAGGTGAGATGAAAATGTGTATTCAGAAAATGTTTCTATCATCAAATGAAGCGAGTTTATCAGATGTGGAGGGAATATTGTAGGTTGCAATGGCACTGGGAAGTTCAATCAAAAAGTGAGATGAATATATGTATAAAATCATGTCTTTAATGAATCGAGTTTATCAATGTGAACGTGGAGGAGGATTAGGTGAGATGAAAATGTGTATATTCAGAAAATGTTTCTATCATCAAATGAAGCGAGTTTATCGGATGTGGAGGGAATATTGTAGGTTGCAATGGCACTGGGAAGTTCAATCAAAAGTGAGATGAATATATGTATAAAATCATGTCTTTAATGAAGCGAGTTTATCAATGTGAACGTGGAGGAGGATTAGGTGAGATGAAAATGTGTATATTCAGAAAATGTTTCTATCATCAAATGAAGCGAGTTTATCGGATGTGGAGGGAATATTGTAGGTTGCAATGGCACTGGGAAGTTCAATCAAAAAGTGAGATGAATATGTATAAAATCATGTCTTTAATGAATCGAGTTTATCAATGTGAACGTGGAGGAGGATTAGGTGAGATGAAAATGTGTATTATTCAGAAAATGTTTCTATCATCAAATGAAGCGAGTTTATCGATGTGGAGGGAATATTCTAGGTTGCAAGGGCACTAAGAAGTTCAATCAAAAAGTGAGATGAATATATATGTAAAATATCATGTCTATAAAATGAAGGGATCAATGTGAAGGAACGTGTTGATATTGTCAAGTGCAAGGATGCTGGGAAGTGTAGGTGTGAATGTCTAAAGTGTATAAAATATACATTGTTTTGTGATAGATGTGGGAGACTCCTGTGCATTACTGCATTCTATGGTTAAAAGCAACGCTGTTGCTTGCAGCTATCTAACTAAGATGACGATTAATTTTATAAAATGATAGTGTCACTGATTAATGGAGCGAAATTTCTTTTTAAATATGCTTTTATGATATGGAGGAGGTATTTATACTAAAACAGGCAGGAGATTTTGTGAACCCTTAAATACCACTATTGTGATACAATATCAGGCCCGGCGCAAGGAATGTGTAAGTGGTGCGGCGCTAGAAATATGGGGGGGGCTACTATCCCATTCGAGCGTAGCGAGGGAAGCGAGCGGAGCGTCTAACGGCGTGGGGTGCAGGGGCCCGCTCTAGGGCCCCTGGAAAATTTTTGTTTCTGGATGCGCTTAGAGAGGCCATTTCCTGTTGTTTTTTAAACAAAATTGCGGATATTCTAGGCTTAAGTTAACAGCAAACTAAGGTCCCGGTTGCGCGAGAATCAGTCACGAAAAAAACCAATTCACTTTATTATAATTTCCCCCAATTTGGTAAATATGCAGATTAAGAACTTCACATTATAAAACCCGGGAAAGGGGGTGGGGGGGTGCCGCTGAAAATTTGAAAGTTTTCTCTTGGCTTGACTTCGCTAACGAAGATTTAAGGCTTTTGTCCACGTTTTCCGCTACAGGCTCGCTGGTGGCTAAATAGGCCGATGCGGGATAGGCAGATCCGACTGCAGTATAGTTGCAGGTAAATGTCTGATCAGTGGTGGGGGTCCTGTTGCTGCTCTCTTTCCGCCGCTTTCTCTTGTCTTCCAACTGGGTTTTTCTTGAAACTTCGAAGTCAGAGACAGCTTGCTGCACAGTGTGTCTCCAAACAACACGGTCAGCAGCCAAGGTAGACCAGTGCATGGGGTCCATGTTGCAGGCCTTGCTTTTAAAAGGCAGTCTTTGTACCATCAATATATACAAGGTGTCAAGGGCGGATCCACTGCTTCCCCCGGGTCGGGGTGCTTTAAAATAAAATATCGTAAACGATAAAAAAAAGTGTGGGCGAAGCGAGCATCGCAGGGGGGTGTCTGAGGGGGGTGTCCCCCTGAGAAGTAAGAAACTTTTGCAAAATGAAGACCTAATTGAAGCGATGTGGTGGACCATTTTGTCTTTATAAGTGTGTAAAATTTTAGTTTGAAAAAGCCGAAAATGTGTGAAATGACATGGCATGAAGCCTTTCGTGGACAAGTTTTCCCTATTGTTGTAGGCCTATGTTTAAACATAAATGGGCAAATGTTGAAAGCAGAAGCAAAAATGGCCACTTGTTTGTGCACTACGCAGGGGGTGTCTGAGGAAATTTTGCAAAATGAAGACCTACTTGAAACGATTTGGTGGACTATTTTGGCACTATTAGTGTGTACAATTTTAGTTTGAAAAAGCTGAAAATTTGTGAAATGACGGGCCATGAAGCCTTTATTTTCCCTATTCTTGTAGGCCTATACATTGTTTTAAATATAAATTGGCAAATGTTGAAAGCAGAAGCGAAAATTGACACTTTTTTATCCACTACGCAAGGGGGTGTCTGAGGGGGATATTCCCCCCTGAGGAGTTGGAAAATTTTGTAAAATGAAGACCTAATTGAAGCGATTTGGTGGACCATTTTGGCACTATTAGTGTATAAAATTTTAGTTAGAACATGTTGAAAAAGCCGAAAATATTTGTGAATGACGGCCCGTCCATGAAGCCTTTCGTGAACAAGTTTTCCCTATTATTGTCGTCTAATATAGTGACTTTGGTGACACAATGTGATAGGCCCTGCATATCGGCGGGCCCGCAGTAATTTGCACATGCTTTTGGTACGAGGACCCGCCTTCAAGCAATGCCTAAAATAATTGCAGGCCTATATTATAGGGCCTACTTCTGATCGACCCGACTGTGCGGTTTTTTAGCATGGGCCTACTCAATTACGTGCAATTTGACTTTTCTCTCCTCCTTTTCTTTTTCTCCCTTTTTTTAAAGCTTTTCCCCTTTCTCTTCTCTCATTTCCTCTTTTTTGTGGGAGGATGGCCCACCCCCCTAAACCGCGCCTGCTAAAAAGTTATGACCAATACGGGGGTCCAGTGTGTTGCCTATAGGGAAATTTTCCATCTCCGAACCCAATTCGCCCGATATGGCGCATACTTTCCTCTCTCTCGTTCTCTCTTTCTTTCTCTCTCTCTCTCTCTCTCTCTTTTTTTTTTTTTTTTTTTTTGCTTTGCTCAAAACTGGTGCGGCGATCGCCTGACCTGTCGCATAGGTTGCGCCGGCCCTGAATATCCGTTATTCCAGTTGAAATTCATACACTCAGTGTGGATAACGTGGCCTTTTAAGGTTAAAATTAAAAGATTTGAAGATTAAAAGATTAAAAGATTTGAAGATTAAAATCTTCCACACAGTTAGTGTGAATTTCAAATGGAGTTATCTGACTCCATTTGAAATCTACACCTCATGTGAGGGAGATTAAGGTCATGTCTTCCATCATTCATTCATATTTATTCGGCAAAATCGACAAGAACAATAAATAGGGGGTGTATGGATTATCTGAATAGGTTCCTCCATTTAAATGTAATGTCAGGGGGTGTATGGATTTCAACTGGAATAGCCCAATGCTGAGGATGACAATGTATATTGAACTCATGTCTCTGTGATGATCAAATGTAGCGAGTTTCTTTATATTAATGCACTTTACATGGAGAAAATCCCTGTTCATACTATGATTCTTCTAAGGTAGTATATTTTGCAGCTTTTTGTGAAGCTTTGTGACCAACTGTCTGTACCACAATCGTGACACTGAATGTAAATAAATCATTGATACTGGATAGTAATCACAATGGAATGTACTTTAACGTGCTTTATGAACGTGATGAGAAAAATATACAAGATTGTGGTTTGTAACTGAATCTTGGCACAAACAATATCTTGTATAACATGCTATACAGGAAGATTTTTGAAGCCCCTTCCCTAGGTATTTTTTTAAAGCCCAAAAGGTACCTTTTCTCAAATTTTTGTATTTGATTAAAAATCATGCGATTACAGCTAAGGGACCGTTCACAAACACTTGTAAGGGGGGGCTGATGCAAAAAGGGGGGGCCTGAAAAATGTTGACCCTCCTAAGGGGGGCCCTGAAAAAAATAACCACAAATGTTACTGGAAAAATTAAGTTTATATGCTTTTCTATGGGGTTGACCCATAATTTTCATGTCATATTAAAGGGGGAGCTGTAAAGGGGGGCCCGAAAAATTTTGCGATTAATTTTTTTTGCATCAGGCCCCCCCTTACAAGTGTTTGTGAACGGTCCCTAATAGCAAAAGATAGACCGATTTTGTATGTTTTTGCATAAAAAAATTGTTGATTTTGCTCCCCTTAAATTTACCCCCGAAAAAAAAATTCCTACGCTGCCACTGTATACAGCCTTTTTACTTGGGACTCTGCACTGAAGCACACTCTTCTGTTTACATGATTCAGTGTTGCATTTACCACTGCAGTTTATATCTTTACATTCTTTATACTTGAGACCAGTTTATTTATATGGAGGGAATACCTACTGTTTTGACAGCGAGACCGAGACCCAGTGGTTTGTGATGCATGGTTGACTCACTTTACCACATAGTTTAATATACTTATTATTATTGAACTTGGATTATGACATTGACAATGTATACCAGTTGTGGGGGCTGATGGCTTCATTCACCATATCGCTAGAATCCACAACATGCTCATCTATCAGTGCACAGTTCTTTAACCCCAATACATTTGTACATTCATTGAATGACCTTTGACAATTTAGGTACAAAAACTCATACTCTGCAACTTGAGGTCAAATTTTGCACTATGATTATTTAATTGAGGTTATTGAACCTTGCCATTGGGATGAGGCTATTGTTGTCCATAGTGATAAAGTACCTGTTTATTGGTCATGGTGATATGAGCTGATATGCAACACATTTATTTCTTAACTTGGAAGTATACATGGATCTCTGGATTTCTGTAATATCATCCACATTTGTCTGTGAATTACACATCTTCTACATATTAATGGCATTTCAGGTGATACAGGCAGCATTTTGCTTAGAGTTATATAGCTATGTGATGCTGGTGGTGATGTTATTGCTAAACGTGGAGTTATACGTCTGCTGCAGGTTGCAGGGATTCTGGTGATATGAACTGGTAATATGTTAAACCACATTGTATAATGTGTAATTTGAATAAAATATACAATTATACATCTATTGGGTTTCAGGTTACTTATTATTAAACTGATTAATATACGTGCTCAGTGAATTTGCTGATTGTTGTGGCCAGCGTTCGAAATTTTGGTTGTCCGTTCGCCCGGGACAACTAAAAAAGTCGCCGGACAACCAAAAATACTGATTCGGTTGTCCGCCGGACAACCATAAATCTGTAGCCAAAACTAACCTTTGTACGAGTATCTTTTAGCCGATGGTAATATTTAAAATGTGAAACTATTTTTGAATAAAATAAACGTGAATTTAAACATGGTTCCACAACCCATGAGCTGCGAAACTCAATCGCAGCCATGATCTGTTTACTTTATCGAGCCCCTCGATATCGGAAAAAAAAGTTTATGCATCGGGGGAAGTTCAGTCCTTTTGCGTTCGATTAGAAGTCTGGATTACAAGTTACAACCATAAAAAATGTGCACCACTGTTACTGAATAAGCTTAATATAAAATGCATTGTATTATCATCTTGAAATTTTCAGAAGAAATCATGACCAATGTAGTAAAAAACACCCATAATTTGTAGCCAGTATTTTATAAATGCCCAACCTTGGACATGTCACATGTGCATCGGTAAATGTAAACAGCTGGTTTGGGCATTTTGACACACGGTCGGTCGAGGGCTAGCATGGTTCCCGAATCTGTCAAGCTCTTGCAATAGTAAAATCATGTCTAAAGAAAAACTGGCTGTCAGCAAAAACCCAGGCAAAAAATCTGACCTCTGACCGTTGCTAAGTGATTGATGATATTATTATAAGACACGAGGCAATTATAATGTGCATAAAAAATATTCAGATCAGATCAGTTTCAAAACACCCATTGTCTCTTTGGGGGATTTCCCTATAGTATGAGCTCATGAATAATTAATGAGGTATATTTCAATGGAGAATTTTGCGTACATATTAAAATCTTGACTTCTTGAAAATTATCATGAATTCTGACGGACTTTAAGCATAAAATACGGCACAAACATGGATTTATTGATGATAAATAATTGATGAACGTACAACTTGTATTTTCTTGGATATATTTGATATTTTATTAGCAACAAGGTGAGTTTGGGGAAAGTGTGTGATGTGTGAATTATTTGGTGGCAGCGTATGTTTTTAAACTTGCAACTTTAAGCTTAAAAAGTTCATTAAAATTTCGGACAACCAAAAATATTTTCGACAACCAAAAATTTTTTTGAGGTTGTCCGCGGACAACCTCAAAAATTGCTTAATTCGAACACTGGTTGTGGCCCAAGACCAGTCCAGGCCCGTACGCAGGGGGGTTGCGGGTGCCCCCCAATTTGGAAATGTATACAAAAAGTCCCAAAGGTCCACATTTTGTCCACTTTTCACAAAATCACCCCCACCCCTTGAAAAAAAGTCCACTTTTTCAAAATCAGCACCCCCCAAAAGAAATCCTGCGTACGGGCCTGCCCAAGACAACTGAATAAGCAACAACCAGCACACAACCTATACATCCCACAAAACTGTCACAACCAGGATCAGCACCCTGAGTACTTGTATGGGTACTTAACCAGGAAACCAAACCAGGCTCAAATTCACATCGCTCCATTACAGAAGGAGCTAACTTGATTTCTTGGCTGATTATTATTAAACCAAATAGTTGTTACTAAACTTAGAATTAATACTTATATTTCTGCATGGGTTTCTGTTTTATCTGATATATGCCACATTACTAATGTTTCAACATATTTGGAAGGAAATAATGATGACCCCGGTTTGATCCATTATTGCTAGACATCTAAATGCTCTGTGCTTTGTCAGGCAGGCTCCAACATAAAAAGTCCAGTTTTTCAGATATTTTCTTTAAGATATCAAAAGTTATCTGAAGAACCACTGAACCAATGGGCTTGCTTGTACTCATTTTTATGCATTTGTCATGCTGATGCCAAATATGAAAATGTACAATTCTGAAATATTTGAATTAAAAATAAATGAAACTTGTTGTCTGCAGTGGACACCATGTGGAGAGAGTTAATAATGATAATTGAGCGATGACAATACCTGGGATAACAGAATATACATGAAGTATGTTTTCCATCAATCTAGTATTGTAAAAGTAGAAATTTTCGCGAGGTTTTTATTTTCGCGAATTTCGCAAGTGGACATAAAATCGCGAAAATAAAAACTCGCGAAAATAACCTTTTGCATTAGGTTTCTATTGTATCAATATCAAAACCACAAAATTTAATTCTCGCGCAAGTGACAAAATCGCGAAAATATCTTCTCGCGAAAATATTGCCTTTTACAGTAAATCAATTATAAGGCAAGTTTGCTACTACATTTCTACTTTATAGTACCGGGGCCTGAGCACTGATGAAGCCTCTCCATCACTGGATTTACATGTTTTTGCTGACTTGAAACCTTTGCTCTGTTCAAAGACTTTTGTCTGACACAATGTTTATGTTTTAGGCCTAATGATCTATAAGAGCATGTATCTGACACTTATACTTTCACTTATATATGAGGGGGAAATGCCCCCCAGTAAAAACCCAAAATTACGAAAACTTCCACTTTTTGCGGCAATTTTGCGCAAAATTTGTTGATTTTGAAATTCACTTTGCCCCCTCCCCCCTGAAAAAAATTCCTGGTGCCGCCACTGGGGCCTGGATGCAATTTGTTAAATGATTCCATTTTTGAGGCAATAAATAGCCTACAGAAACATAATGCGTTCTGAAGTGAACATTTTGCCCGAAGTTGGTAAGGTGTACATTGTCTGTAAAAAATAGCAAAATTGGCCCCAAAATACCAAATTGTTTGCTTTATTGATTAAATGAAAATAAATTAAAGTTTAAAATTGTTAAATTTTGGACTTTGGCATTATACCCTGGGCTGGAAATATTACCGTGAATGATTCTGTAAAATTGTGTTTAAAGTGATGGAAAAAAAACCTTATTTTTCAAGTGGGATCAGTCATTTTGCCACTTATTTTTCTTCAAATGACCATAAAAACCCTTTAAAATCAAAATCTGTAATAAATTACCATTTTGCACCTGAAGAAACATTACAAAAATATGATAATAAACAACCTTACCCTTTAAACAAAGATTTTAGATACATATACCAGGGCCCTGACACTCAGTTCAGAAGTATGTTACTGCGTGAAGCGGCCATTGACCCTGTAATCGCAGTATCCAGGAACTACCGGGCCAGCGTGAGCACACTTGTATGCGCCTATACGCTGTTATTGATCGCGTTGGACATCGCGTTGGACTTGTGCTGGCGACGCGTTTATTAGCACCCCAGCACCCCATGGCAGCGCCCATACGTGTGTCAATTTGTGGTTCGCGGGATCTTTTTTTCAGGCTCTGTAGCGTGCAAATTTGGCTGGTGCGATTTTACAGTCTACCGTGTGATATACTTAACTGTATTTTATTCACCACAACTATGAATTATTTATAACAGAGGAGACGTAAATGTAACAGTGTTTAAAAGGACTTTTAAAGGACACATTTAGTGGATAACAAATTGTATAAAAGCTTCTAAAAATGATCAAGTGGCGGCATGGAAAGGTCAATTTGATCAAACTACACTATGGACCACAATGGCCTCATCCCAATGGCATAGTTTAATAACCTCAATTAAACAATCATAGTGCAAAATTTGACCTCAAGTTTCAGAGTATGAGTTTCTGTACCTAAATTTTCAAAGGTCATTCAATGAATGTGCAAATGTATTGGGGCTAAAGAACTGTGCCTCGATAGATGAGCATGTTGTAGATCCTAGTGCTAGCTCATGATTATTTCATAAAACATTGCAAATAACTTGTTCTGTAAGTTACATCTATATACCCGGCGGCATTGACTACTTATGTTCATAATTATGTTATCCATGATTTTCAATTTTGACTGCCTGCCCCACTTAGCATGTTGATGAGACTAATATAAATACTTTTATACTACTACTGTAAAGCGCTATATTTTTCGCGGTATTAATTTTTCGAGATTTGGCCTGTTCTGAGTAGGTTTTGTGGTTTCTTATATTCAAGATTGCAAACAGTTATACGGGGAGGGCCCATCCGGGACACCATGACTTTTGAGGTGACGCATAATTTTTTTATGTAGGGCTGTTATAACCACCTTTTCCAGCATCGGCATCGCTGTCACCCAAAGACCTTTTTTTTTCTTCGAACACATGCTCTGTCACCCAAAGACCCCTTACTTTTCCATGCCACCCGTCACCCAAGGCCCTTATTTTTTCAATTTGAACAGCAAATTTCATTTTATGACTGATTTTGGTTATCATGGTTATTTATGCTCAATTGTCATTGGCCTTCATTGTATACTGGGACGTCATTTGCGCTCCACAATTTCGGCGCCTAGGAATTTTGAACATGGCGTGTTAAGAGCCAGACGTTTTTTATAGTCAATATGAGTTTGTTTTAAATAAACCCACATGATTCATGCTTGATAATTATTTTTCTTACATAAAAGGCATAATGTTATGATTGCCGGAGACCGTCATCCTTTAACTCTCTCCACGTGGGTGTCGCCTGCAGACGACAAGATTAAAATTTTCTTTAAAAATTCAAATATGTCATTATTGTACATTGCTATAACCATATTTGGAATCAGCATGAAAAATGAGTACAAACAAGCCTGGTATTGGTTCAATAGTTCTTAAGACAGCTTTTGATATTTTGAGAAAATACCTCAGAACTTGGACTTTTTATGTTAAAGCCTATGGCTAGCATGCAGAGCATTAATAACAAATTGATGCATTCTCTCTCTCAGATACTTTCTTGCACTGAATCTGTTTTGCTGGTGATTAAACAAGAGAGATCAAGAATAGCCCAGGATGTTTGCCAGCTAGTGAGCGGATGTCTGCCAGGCCATTCAAATAACTCAACTCATGGATTCGATTAGACAGCAGTGTCAATCCAAGATTTTCTGGTAACAATGGTGGGGGGAAATATTTGCCTCCAAGCCGCAGTGATGTCATCACTTTCATCCATGTAACGGCAGTTGTAGGCCTAACACCCATAATTACCACAAAATACCACGATGAAAACCACTGCGCACGCGTGAATCGCATATTTGAACATTTGTGAACTTTTGGAACTAAAAAGGCAGGACTACTGACTAAACTCGTGTTAGTGACTACACTCTCTACATTCAGTACAAAACAATTGAACGCCTTATCAACTGAGCTAACTTGACTGCTTAAAAAACACAAATGCTCTTTTACCCCTAACACCAGTAAAAACCACAAAATACCACGATGAAAAATTCATAACATGCATGCATCCCAGGGTCTGCGATGACGCAATCACCCGAAGTGTGATATGCTCATGGAATTGCTGGCCGGGCAGCAATAACCCGAGCAGCTACCGGTCCGCGATCGTTCGCGTGGCATGCGAGGGGTCAAATGTTCGAATCCCGGGGGTGCCAAGTCAAAAATTCTTCTTCTTCTTGAAAAATTCGGATCTTCTCTGACTTCCGATACCAAAAAGCATGGGTCAGTGTTAGGGTTAAAAAAGATGTATTTTTCCAGATTAGAGTGTCCATTACTGTAGGCCTATACGTGTAGGTCTATGTATTAAAACTCAAAATCACGAAATTAAAAACAAGTAGTAAAAAATCGGCAAAGCAAGTAGGTTGTTTTGACTGATAATATTGTTGCCATAAAGCTATACCAGATAGTATTTGAGTGTTTATGTAGCTTATCATTATGTGTATAATTTGACAGTTCACCGGATATAATACAAACCGAATCATAATATTAATATTTCATTGGGCCTTGTGGTTTTGTTGTGGCATTATATTGAATCATTGAATGCCAGCGTGATCATATATTATAGTGGATTGTTTTGACTAATGATGGGTTTATTTATAAGTATACTTTTTAGGTAAGTTTTACTTTTAATTATTGATTTTAAGTGGGCACGGTGGCTCAGTGGATACGGCCTTGGACTCATAATCTGAGAGCTTGCTCGACGTGCGTGGGTTCGAGTCCCCGTCCCGCCACCATGTTGTGCCCTTGGGCAAGGCGCTTTACTTCGCTTGTCTCACCCACCCAGGTGCAATGGGAAGCTGTTGGGGTAGTCACAGTCGTTGTACTGATGAACCCTGCACCATTTGTAGGCTGCAAACGTGGTTCCGATTATTCTAATGATGGCGGAATAAATGTAAAGCGCTTTGAGGCTGTTTACAGCATAAAGCGCTATATAAATATCTACATTTATTTATTTTATTTATAATTAGCCAAAGAAAGGAGTGATTTTTTTTTTTTTTTTGGGGGGGCAGGGGTGTTAACTCCACTTTTTGCGAATAAGCACATTTATTTAGGAAATTTTTGAAATTCTATCCTGCACCCCCTGGATATGCCCCTGCATGTCTGATGTGATATAAGTAAGGATCATGCCTCTCTTCTCAGGCAAAATCAATTGCAATTTATTCTTTAAAGTTCAAGTTATTGACTATTTTACCGGCTATAAATACACCTTATATCATCACATCAAGATTAAACTTGTGATGCCAGAGATATGATGGCTATTATTGGCATACTGCTAAAAAAATATTAACGAGGAAGAAGAAAATTCCTCTTGGTCCTATCTTAGATCAGATAAAAGATTACATGAATAATAAATATATACATACATGTAGATATTTTAATATCAATGAATTATTTATTTTTGACTCACTCTGTATCACTTCAGAGAAGATTTCTGAGACTTCCCCCAATATATTTCTCCCAAGCCCGTAAACCAGGTTTATTTGGGGCTGATTTTTGAAAAAAAAGACCTTTTTTTTATTCAAAATTTGGACCTTTTTGGACTGGCGGATTTTGAAAAAGTGGGGACTTTTTTCCAAAATTTGGACCTTTTTTGACCAAAAAAGGCATAAAAAAACCCCTTTTTTTTTGCTCACTACGCTCGAAATGGGACTTATTCAGGTCAAAAAGGGGAGTCCGCCCCAGCCCTCCTGGTTACGGGCCTGATTGCTCCCACTTAATTTTCTGTACTGATTTGCTATCAAGTGTGTCGATAGTGATGTACCTCAATATACCAGAGTACATCCAAATCTTCCAAAAATATGTTTATTTTTTTATTATCGATCCATGTTTAACCAGTCATTTGCTGTATATGAGTTGATGTGTCATGTTGCAAAGGATTCTGGGAGGGTAAGATCTTCTCCAACATCACTCCATTCAGGCAACATCCACACAATTTTTCATCCCTAGTAGCTCCTAGTATTTGATAGTACGATATTTAGTTTGGATGTTAACTCTCCGTAGATTTACTATATGAAAAGCCAGTATTTCAAGCGTTATTTTGTTTGATTTAATTGAATTTTGACTCAGCACTCTACACAATTGCGATCACCTGGAATATTTTAGTGTCTTCAACAGATGGTGATAACTTCTTGTCTACAATCACGATAAATGACAATGACGTCATATGATTTAGAAAATGATGTCATAGAAGGATTTTATGATGTTGCACTGCCCCCGGCTGTACGCTGGTCATCTGTAGATTATCCAGCATAGGATCTAATCTAAATTCAATCCTTTGTCATGATTCAGTTGTGGGTTTTAAGTCCTATTGGATATAGCTTCAAGAACTTTGCCGCTAAAAGTCTCCCTGCCTCTGTTAACAGCGCCGTTATCTGCTGAAGACGCTAGTCGAGGTAGCGAACATTTACCAGGTGAGCGCATAATTGTGTAGCGTAGTGTTGGAAATCAAAACTCAAATACAAATTTGCTGTGAAAAATGGCAATCTTGGCAAGCAATTTAAAAAATTTCTTTTAACATTGGTAAAATTTGATTGCTGGTTTTTTTTTAAGTGACTTTAATGTTATGTTTATAACATGGCTGATTGTTTGTTTTGAGTGTGTGAGTAAATGAGTTGTTTTTCTTGTTGTCTGCTGCCCTGCCTATGCGAAAAAGGCATGGTTGAACTATGGTTAACCATGGTCAACCATGGTTCAACCATGGGTTTTGACCATGGTCAAACCATGGTCAACCATGCTTTTGAAAAATGGCACCACGGCCAGAGACCATGGTCAACCATGGTCTATCTAAAGTGACCATGGTCAACCATGGTCAAAAATTTGCATGTTTGACCATGGTTAAGAAACAATAGCAATCAAGGAAACCATGGGTTTTGACCATGGTCAAACCATGGTCAACCATGCTTTTGAAAAATGGCACCACGGCCAGAGACCATGGTCAACCATGGTCTATCTAAAATGACCATGGTCAACCATGGTCAAAAATTTGCATGTTTGACCATGGTTAAGAAACAATAGCAATCAAGGAAGAAACAATAGAAAGAAACAATAGCAATCAAGCTTAAACTTTAAATTAGCACCCGATAAAGGGCAGGGCCTGAAGAATGAGGGAAATTATGGGGTAAATATTTAATGGAATAAACTGCATAATCATATTATTTAGATTTATTCCGTTAAAAATCTTATTTTAACTTATCAAATTACTAGTTTTTATATTCTATGGTGTCAAATATTTATTCACAACGTTGTAAATACGCATTAAATACGATTAATAACAACAGAGGGGGCTTTTTCTCATTCACTACCCAGCAGATGATGGTGGATGCGATATCGCTATTTTTGACGCGTCGCCATTGGATTAACACATAATCATGAAATCTTCACAAACAATTCTAAATTTGTTATGTGGTGTCAAAGCAAAATTATCTTACTCTAAAACCGTTGGGGTTCTGCAAAGTACCCCACTGCAAGTATGTTAATTGTCCATTTATAATCGCTAACCGTAGTATTGTGAATGGGGCTGTCAGCCCTGTATCTTCGCCAGCCTCGTGACGTCCGTGTTATGCGTGTCCTATGCCGCCTGCTACCCAGAGTCAACCATGGTCAGGTGAGGTGATGACCATGGCTGACAATGCTCAGCCATGCTAAAGCATGGTCGACCATGGTATACTTAAAAGTGACCATGGTCAACCATGGTCAGGTGAGGTGATGACCATGGCTGACCTGAATGCTCAGCCATGCTAAAGCATGGTTGACCATGGTATACTTGAAGTAACCATGGTCAACCATGGTCAGGTGAGGTGATGACCATGGCTGACCATGCTCACACATGCTAAAGCATGGTTGACCATGGTATACTTGAAGTGACCATGGTCAGGTGAGGTGATGACCATGGCTGACCATGCTCACCCATGCTAAAGCATGATTGACCATGGTATACTTGAAGTGACCATGGTCAACCATGGTCAAGTGAGGTGATGAACATGGCTGACCATGCTCACCCATGATAAAAGCATGGTTGACCATGGTATACTTAAAAGTGACCATGGTCAACCATGGTCAAGTGAGGTGAAGACCATGGCTGACCATGCTCGGCCATGCTAAAGCATGGTCGACCATGGTATACCATGGTGACCATGGCAACCATGGTTGACCACCATGGTCAAACCACCATGGCTGATCATCGCTGACCATAGTTAACCATGGTCAACCATGTTTTGACCATGGTTGATCATGCTAGCACGGTTGACATTTCGCCTAGGTGGTATGTTCAAGGATTCTCGAGTACTAATATGTGACACGATCAAGGGAAATGAGTCGGATGTCGCTAATATTGATTTTGAGATATTGGCAAAGAAAGTGTTACAATTCTTTTGTTTTCTATTGTTTTCAGCGATTGATAAATAGACGTAACTTTGCAAAGAAAAGTCGTATCAACATGGAGTTTTCAGTTTCTGAAAGCTCTAAATGTGCTCTTTAGGAACATATGTAAAACTCATTTTCGACCAGGGTCGACATGTGACTCATTCCCCTTGATCATGTCACATATACTATAGGATAAGCCACGCGTTTGCGCAAATGAAGTCAGTCACACACTCAATGCGTGTTCATGCATGTGATGGCACGCGCTGTGTAGGAGTGTATCACCTGTGGAAGAGATGTTTGGTTGTTTTTTTCCATTACTATCATATTGTGAAAACCAAGTAGCTGAGAAGTTAGCTCAATATGCTAGGGAAATATTATCTGCGATGACCCCATGTTGACTTTGGCTAAATCAGCTGTACTTTTGCTGGAAAGAGTACGTAAAATAGCACTCGACATCCGCCATCTTGGATAAATTTGGTGTACTGAAAATGCCCAGCAACTGTCAATCAAATACGAACTTGTCAATTGAATATGGGATAAGTCTGTTCCACTGTGGCAGAAGTAGGCACAACGTACGTGTGTAAATTTTAGGCTAATGAGTGCCTGAGCGTTACCAGGGCGTTACTATGTGTACTGAAAAAGCTTAGCAACTGTCACTCAAACTGCCGATGTGTCAATTAAACTGCCGTAAAGTTTGAATACGAGTGTCACGGCCCTGGTATGTTTTGTATGTGAACAATGTCCTGTTGTTTAAAAAACGTTTTTGATTATTATATAATTGTTCATGATCATTGGGAACTGGTGGTTCATGGTGTATGTCTTTTCTCCCTCCACCAGTTCCAAGCACAGGGAATAAAAAAAATCAATTATATTTCGGGTGTATGGCGAAATAAATAGTCTATGAGCCACACACAAACATGGCAAAGTCTGTACTCTTTGGATCTACCTCATTGCAAATAACTTTTTTTGGAATTTTTTAGATCAGAGTCGGTCGGGCATTCGGTCCGCCAGATGAGGACAATCAAACCATTTTATTTTTGCCTAAACAAAGTCATTAAATAATTGAGAACATGCCAGCACAATGGGTGCCCGGTATGGGTGGTGCCATAACTAGATATTTGAGCCATTCTCAAAAGGATCATGATAGGCTACTTCAGCATCTCACAAGAAATTACTGGTTTTGTGTTCCTCCTTCATCACTATGAGACAAAATAAATTCTCAATTCCAAATACACATTCCATTGCCCCATTTGACTCAACAGTTGATCTCAAGTTATGGGTATGAGTTTTTGTACCCAACATATTTAAAGGTCATTCTATGAGTATGAAAATGCAAAGAGACATTGGGTTCAAAGAACTTTGTCCTTACAGATGATACTGTTTAGGATGGTAGTTTCCCCGGGTAGTTTAACTCTCTCGGAACGGGTGTCAACTGCAGATGACAAGTTTCAATTTTTTACTAAAAATTTAATAAATTCAGAATTTTACATTTTCATGGCCATATTTGGTATCAGCATGAAAAATGCATCAAAATGAGTACAAACAAGTCTAGTATTGGTTCAGTGGCTCTTAAGAAAGCTTTTGATATTTTGAGAAAATATCTCAAAATTTGACTTTTTATGTTGAAGCCTATGACTAGTAGTAGTAGTAGCACACATAGCATAAGTCATGTACCCCTATTAGTTTCTCTGCATAAGTGATATATTATTACCTTGTTATAGTTCTTGGCTTACCTACACATCTTGTGTTTTTGAATGGACTTTTTTGTATTATCTATTATTATGCGCTGCATGCTAGCCATATCGTTTAACATAAAAAGTCCAAGCTTTAAGATGTTTTCTCAAAATATCAAGAGTTGTCTCCAAAATCTCTGCACCAATACTAGGCTTGCTTGTGCTCAATTGAATCCATTTTTCATGCTGATTCCAAATATGATCATGAAAATGTACAATACTGAAATTTTTGTGTGAATTTTTAAACATTTTGTGGAACTTGTCGTCTGTAGTTGACACCCATGTAGAGAGAGTTAATATATTATCTCGCAAAGCAGTTCGTCAGGATTGTCAGTAAAACAGTTACTTTCAAATTCTTTTACACATATCTAAAATTTGGATTGATGTTTGTTTGTCTGGGTCCTGATGGGACCAGGCTCAAACAAAATCCCCAATCCAGGCTAAAAGGCCTAAAAGGCCTATGTAAGCATGCTGATACATACCTCAATGGCAATATTATATTGCTCATGCTGTAGTCTTTATATGAGGTGATACCCTAGAATGAAATTTAAAAAAATGAATATGAGATGGAGACAGTTGGACAGATTGACAAATAGACAGGCAGCCAGAAAGAGATAAAGATTGAAAAGTTTTGATTTTGGTTTGGACATTCTGTTGTAAATGCTCTAAACAGCTCTCCTTGAAAGCTCAAGAATTTAATGCTCTCCTGCAAATTCCAAAAGACAGTACCTGAGAAAGGATGTTTTTATTTTTTGTTTTTTTTGCGTAGCCCAATCAGCATTATTTTAAAAATGAAATGTTCAAAGTTTGAATAAAGAACACCCACATAATGTATTTTTAGCATCAGAATAATAATTATCTTGTAGTGATAAATATCGAAATAACCCAGCAAAAACGTCGCCTTTAAATTAAAGTGGAAAAAAATCAGGTTGAACAGATAAAACTCTTTCATCTTAAAATAAAGATGTTATTTTTCTCTCAAAATGTCGGCCGGGTTGTGCAGCTATAGCAAACAAGAGGAAAAGGATGTATAAAAGTCATCATCATTACCTGTTTCCAAACCTTTTAACATCTAACCATTGCCTATGGCTTTACTTATGATTTTATTTTGTTATAAAAAAAAACTAAAACTTGAATGTAAAGCTGTGACTTAAGATATATAAGTCTATGTATGCATGTCGACATGCTTTAGGCGACCTGAGCGCAAGAAGACCGTAAGTCCACTTGGCCCCTCAACATGTATACACTAAAGTTACGTATACTTTCTTAGGGTTTTGTAATGTTTAATACATGTTCCAGGGTGAAAACATCATGAAAGGTTCTGAAAGAGTTGTTTTGGCCCCTGAACATGTATAAAACATAACCAAACTATACGCAACTTTAGTGTATACATGTTGAGGGGCCAAGTGGACTTACGGTCTTCTTGCACTCAGGTCTTTGCTTAATTGACAAAGCTTTCGAAAAAACAGGGTTGACTCGTCTGTGTGGCTGCAGACATCACAGTGTTTTCAATTTCTTTTATGAAAAAAACCCTTGGCTAGTGTAAATATTTCTTGCTGCACACAGATCTAGATTAAATTGATGAACACAAATTTGGCAAACATTATTCATTGATCTCCGTGGCGATGAGATTACACACTTTGGGAGTTATCATGAAATCAGAAGGCTTTTGTTACACCTTCAACATGTATAGGGCTATTCCAGTTGAAATCCATATACCCTATGGAAGACATGACCTTAATCTTGCAGTTGAAATCCATACACCCCTAGAAGACATGACCATAACCTTCCGCACAGGGAGTGTCAAATGGAGTCACCTAAAATCTACACCCTGTGTGGAAGTTTAAGGTAAAGCCATGATTTCTCTGTGATACGGAAAAACGGAAAAATTCACGGAATTCGGGGTTTGCTCATGGAAATTTGAAAATGCCACAAAGTAGTGAAAATCTGTGTAAAATGTCTAACTTTTGTGTTGATTTGCAAAAAAACAAAACAAAGAAAAGTAATAATTTAGCAGTAATCAACCATTAAGCAATCCATTCTAGCATTTAATCTAGGCCTACGATGCAAGATTCTGTCCGATACAGCTATCGGAAGTACACACAAGACAATTGATGATGCTTAATTTTAATGGGGATGTTGAGGGGAGACTACAGTAAAAAGGTACATATAATTTATATAAGACAAATTACACTTTTAAAAACATGCTTGTATGGTAATGTATGCACTTTTCAGTGCTTTATAATGAAAAATCATGACTTTAGTTTAAGGTCATGTCTTCCACAGTGGGTGTATGAATTTCGATTGGAATAGCCCATTTCTGGATGTGGGATCAGTAACATGCATGTCATGATGTAAATAAGCCGCAACACATGCATATCAGTTGACTTTGTAACACCTTTAGTATGTGCCAGAGAAGATAGCTTACACTTCCCATAATGCATTTCTCCAAATTTAGTTTTCTGTTCCACATGGGTCGATAGCGACAAAATGTACCTTCATGAACAGAGTACATCCATATTTTGCAAACTGTTTATTTCTTGACTGTTGCCCCATGTTTAACCAGTCTATTCTTTAATCAAAACAAAAGGAGCATGTACAACATATTAATGGGAGTATCACTTGATGAAATGTGGTGATGTTGCAAAGGATCCTGGGAAGGGTAAGATATCTTCTCTGAGTATGCACTGAACAAAATAAGGGGCATGTCATGATGTAAATAAGCACTGGCACGTTGACTTTTTTACACCTTCAATATGCAGTTGTGGAAAAAAATTGGTATACTTATTTTGTTGTTGTTTTTTCTTAGGAAGATCTTTCTTAGGGCCTCCTGTACTGTTACACGAGGGATGATTTTGAAAAACAAGGTCTTAAATAACATTTTTTTTGTAAATATAAAAATTTTGTTTTCTATGAAAAAGCACAAAAACAAGATGTTTTGGTACTCTCTTGTAGAACTCCCCATTATTCCCATTGGGAGTTATTATTGAGTCAAACACGTTTTAAGAACAGACTCTATAGAACATCTAGAATCCTTTTAAGGTTTAATAAAACACAGACAGTGTGTGCACAACACTTTACATGAGTTATTGTTTGCAAAATCATAATATCTTGTCTTTGAAGATCAAAATTAGAACGCTTTGTATTTGGATTTCTTATTTAACCCTCTCCACAGGTTGTGTCGACTGCAGACAACAAGTTCGGTCAGCAAAATTATAGCTTGATTTTCAATAGGCCTAGGTATTATTAATTTAATCTTGCTTGTAACCATATTTTTTAAGGCAATGATCATGATCATGATGATTACATGAAAATGTCAGCTGTCTATTGATTCAAATCATGGGCTAATAAAGTTCGTTAATTATGTAGACAAACAAACTTTATAACTTTATACAATCCTGATGAATCTATTCCAACATGAGCTAATATTATATATTAATGGATATGCCCCTTTAAAACTAAGTCAGGCACATGCATAGACAGTTTGTCTTGTGATGGAAGATTTAAGAAGTTTTCCACAGAGGGAGTATGTTTTTTAAATGGAATTGGCTAGGGTTAATTATTTTGAAACCTATACTCCCCCTGTATTATGCATGGCTTTACCTATCTACTGGAATATTTCAGTTTCCTCAATTGAAAACCATGCTCACTCTGTGGAAAACTCTGTGTAGCTAAATCTTCAACAGGGGGGAGTATGGATTTCAAATAGAATAGCCCATTTTGTTTCTGGGTAACTGGGTTATCAAATAAAATATTTATTATGAAATAAATATTTATCTTCAGTTGATTGTGTTTTTACTTTCTAATCATATTTATGCATCTGCAAGTTTGTATTATTAAAGAACCTTTTTATATTGGCTATATGATGTGCTTTAGTATATATGCATTATTAAGTTGTTGGCATTCATTATCATGTTCTTCATCATCATCATCATGCTCATCATCATCATCATGCTCATCATCATCGTTGTTGTCGTTGTCATCATCATCATCATCATCATCTGCAATCTCATCCGCTTCCTCCTCAGGCCTTCTCCTTCTCCTCCTTCTCTCCCTCCTCCTTGTCCTCCTCCTCCTCCTCCTCCTCATCATCATCATCATCATCCACTTCCTCCTCAGTTCTTTTTCTTTCCATCATCCTTCTCCTCTATCCTCTCCCATCTTCCGTCCATCCTCCTCCTCCTCCTCCTCCTCCTCCTCCTCCTCCTCCTCATCATCATCATCCACTTCCTCCTCAGTTCTTTTTCTTTCCTCATCCTTCTCCTCGATCCTCTCCCATCTTCCTTCCATCCTCCTCATCCTCCTGCTCATCATCATCAATCATCATCGTCATTAACGTCGTCGTCTTCGTCATTATATTCTCTTTTGATCAGAGTGCCTCAGCATTCTAAAATTCTCTGCAGCGATCATATAGAAAGAGTTTGCAAAATTATTTCATAATATTGTCAATGACCCTTTACAGATATATACACTATGGCCCACAAGAGCCTCATCCCAATGGCATAGTCCAATAACCTCAATTACATAATCATAGTGCAACATTTGACCTCAAGTTGCAGAATATGAGTTTTTGTACCCAAATCTTCAAAGGTCATTCAATGAATGTACAAATGTATTGGGGTTTAAGAACTGTTCCCCTGATAGATGAGCATGCTGTGGATCCTAGTGATAATGCACAGACAATTGCCTTACTCTAGATTTGTTATTGACATAAAAGTATGTTTCTAGGCAATTAAATTATTGGATCATCAGTTGTTGTATACATAAGAGTCGTCTCTATCTGTGGCATTGGATTGGATATAAGAACTCCCTGCATCCACTATGAGCTGATGGTGTCACTCCCAATGGTAGAGTCCAATATAAACCATGATAACCCTCATTTAATAACACTAGCTCCAAATTTGACCTCAAGTTAAGGAGTATGAGTTTTTGTACCCAAAAATTCATAATAAGGTCTTTCTAGGAATGTACAAGTATATTGGGGTTAAGCCTTAAGGAACTGTGTATTGAGAGATGAGCATGTTGAGATCTCAGTGATTACTTTCACGGTAAAATGAAAATTAATTTCCACATCCCAACCTAACAAACACAAAATGTGTTACAGAAAACTTTTAAATGCCAAGTTATATAAAGGGTACAGGACTGTAGCCAGGATTTATTGGGGGGTGATAAATTTTAGTTTTAAAAAAGACCTGTGAATTTTTCCTTCAAAGGGCTTATTTCAATGTTTTTACTCACAGAAAAGCCAGACCTTTTGTGAACTCTACTTTGAAAAAGGGCTGATTTTCAACGTTTTTACAGAAAAAGTGTCCCTTTTTATTGGGATTGGCATTTTGGGAGGTGCACCCCTCACAAGGCCCTCCCTTCCTATAGCTCTGAAAGGGTATAAAACATTTTAATACATTCAAAAATATTTTTTGGAAACTTACTTCAGATAATGGCTGAAAGTTTTTAAAGGATTTGAAAGATTTTTATTAGTTGGGTACTGATCATTTTGACTTGCCCTATATCTTAATACTCTGCATGCTAGCCATATGATTCAACATAAAAAGTCCAAGTTTTAAGATATTTTCTCAAAATATCAAGAGCTATCTTAAGAACCACTGAACCAATACTAGGCTTGTTTGTACTCATTTTAAGGCATTTTTCATGCTGATTCCAAATATTGTCATGAAAATTTACAATTCTGAAATATTTGAATTTTTAGTAAAAAAATTGTAACTCTGTCCTCCCATTCGGAGAGCGTTAAACTACCCAGGGAAAATTTTTGAAACTTGTCGTCTGCAGTTGACACAGTGGCGTAGCGTCATAGGGGCCCCCCAATCGATTGCAACATTTAGAAAATCTCATAGGAAAATTGCCAAAAAATGGCTTATCCCCCCCCCACCATCAGACCCCCAATCGGGTGACAAACGCTACGCCACTGAGTCAACACCCACATGGAGAGAGTTAATTATCCATTGTTGCTGAATTTGGTTGTCTCCATCATGTTAGAAAAAAGTTCAAATGTAATTTTCTTATAAATTCAAGTTAAATGTCAACTCATCTCTTGTAAGATTGCTCTCACATTTGACATTTGGACACAGCATATGCAGGCAGCTTGTTTACAAAAATATTAAAATCTGTATTTTGATGAATTTAAGGATGCCCTAGTTGGGCATGTTACTAAGTAGATTTTAAAGTAATGCTTTACATAATGAACAATCAGTCACCCTCAGGCATATCGTCTTGTAAGTGCAATAACGTCGTAAGCGGACTAGTGGAGTGATTTTTTTTGTTTCAATTTGTTTACTGATTTATTGTTTTCTAACATTTTGATTATTTAATGAAAATTTCATCAACTGTTTCTAAGACTTGTAAAATAGCTTTGTGCATTAGTGCTATATTTTCATAATCCGTGCACGCTTGTGATTGGCTGCTGGAAAATCAAGGTCGGCAGAATGACTTTAGATGCAGAGTCTACATCGCTACTGCGATATTGTAGTACATTAAATTCCATCGCGCGATGCTGCGGTGTAAAAAAGCATTGCATCATCGCACGATGTTGCATCTGAATTGGACTTATGTTAGTACCCATGAGAGAAGTGAAGCAAACCGAGTCAAGTTCCTTGCTCAATGAAACAACAGTTTGGCTGGGATTGACTTGAACCAGCAACCTTATGATTCCGATCACTTAACTGCTCTAAGCCACCATGCTCCCTATAGTATAAATTAAATCTTGAAAGTTTACAAAAATGAACATTCGCATTTTATTTCCCGTAATTTGTTGCTGATACAAGTATATTTCTGACACGATCTGGTCCATGGGGGCCAAAGGCGGCAAATTTGAAATTGAGATAAAGACAAATACATTGGAGTACAAAAACGACAACATACATAAGAAAATATAAATCACAAAACCTTAGAACTTTAGAACCAAGTATGCAAGACCTTTGGTGTTTTCCATACATGTACAGACTTGACATTTAATATGGAATACTTTTTCTCAAAATTCCAAGACTGGTCTGGTAGAGGTCTGCATAAGCGGCACGGGCTAAATATTAATTAGGGTGTGTCGGGAGATGGTGTAAAGTAATTGTTTGACAGAAAATATGCTTTCCATTAGTTTCCATTATGGCGCTCATAATGAAGTGAATTAGCCTAAAATGGCGGATTTAAGGAGACTGAATTTGATTTTTGTGGGGGTAAAATTTCTGAATTTGAGCAACATTATTCTGATATTATCAATTTATTGAGGTTTGAGGCGATTTTACTGAACTTAAATACCAATAAGTGTTCGTCAGAACTGAAATGCACCTTTGATCTACCAGTTTTGAAAGTGGGAGGCGCTTTAAAAATATGGCTCTTAAAACTGATACGCACTCAGAAAGTTTGAATGATCCCCTGGGGCCAAATGTTATAAACTTACTGTACACAAAGAAACAGTGTGAGTTCATTGGACAACCAGGAATCCGCACAGTTGTTTTTTGTACCGTGACGTTTTTAACATTTGACCCCAGGGGGCCATTCAAACTTTCTGAGTACGTACAGGTTTTAAGAGCCATATTTTTAAGCTCCTCCCCTGTTCAAAAACCTGGTACATTGTAAGTGTATTTCAGCTCTGATTAATGCCAGTTATTGACGAAGATTAAGAAATATCACCTCAAACCCCTATAAATTGGATAATAACAGAACCATGTTGCATAAAGTCCGAAATTATGTCCCCCACAAAGCTCAAATTCAGCCTCCCTAAACCCGCCATTTTAGGCAAATTCACTACATTATGAGCAACATACTGTAAACATATGGAAAACACATTATCTATCAAACAATTATTTTACATCATCTCCGACACACTCCACTAATATATTTAGCCCGTAAGGGTCTATGCAGACTCCGTCCAGACTAGTCTTGGAATTTTGCGAAAAATATTCCATATTAAATGTCAAGTCTGTATATGAAAAGCCTAATGTTTGTATAAGGTTATAATTATAGTAATTAACTCAATTTTCAAACATGCCTCCTTTAGCCCCATAGAGTAGATTGTGTCACAATGTAGCCAAAAGTTTAATTAATTTTCAATGTTATTTATCACAACTTTGTTTTCTTCTTTGTTTCATTTTTAGCTTCGAGATAAGATCCACAAAGAAACGCT